>NW_015112616.1:138760-165063 GCF_001443285.1 Poecilia latipinna | reverse complement strand
AAAACAAAAAAAAAAAAAAAAAAAAAAAAAGAGTGGCACCCCACCCCCCCCCCCCCCCCCCCAAAAAAAAAGCAAAGTATCAGTCTGTTTAACTCATTACTGCAACTACCAAAACGTTTGACAATGAAATTTTTCTTCACATAACGATTCACTGAGCTGTCATAAATAATAAAAAGTTTACATTTTTTCCTCAATAATTACTCTTTGTATTTGTCATAATATAAGCAGAGGAGCATGATGTGACACAAGATGGAAAACGTGAACAGATCTTTAAAATGCTCCAAACAATGGCACGACTTCCATTAATGCATTAATCTGTCTAACTGAAGCAATTACAGCTTTGTTGGGCTTAATTTGATCTCTGAAAGCCAGAGTTTGCAGCTATAATTTGCTTGATTTGTCTGAGTAAGAGGCCCAAAATCTTTTTTATCCTCCATCCACTGAAAGCGGGGCAACACAATATTTGCATGTCTGTGTTTGCTACATAATCGTCTTACAAGATTCAATCAAAACTGCTCAATAATTACGCTTTAGAACAGCAGATGTTAAAAGGCACACTGTTATCTCAGGACTGCTCATTCAAACAAGCTGAAGGGAAAAAATATTCTCACATAATCTCAACATCTTTCAGCTAAATGCAGTAAATAATAACTTCTCTCTGTCTGACAGTTATGAGGTTTTATTCTGCTGAAATATTTTCATGCTAAGCTAATCCGAATTCGCAGCTCGTAACAGACAAAACCACATCATCTCTGCTTTAGCTTCTTTCTACCAGCTCTCAGAATGTGTTACGATTGATTTTAAGATTACTTATTGATCAGTGGGCTCTTTCGTTTAGCTGAAAACTGAAGGGGACAAAGTGTTTACGCTCCAGCCTTCGAGGCTCTGCAGACGTGACAGACGAAATCCCATTTTTAGTCTCATTTGTTTTGCTTTTTTATATATATCACAAATCAGTGCCACCAGTTTAACTCTCATGTTTATTCAGTGATGTTAATGCGGCTGAACTGCGACTTGATTTTGTTTGTGACACAACTGAGCTACTATAGAGGGCCTGTTGAGAGGGCATAAAAAACCCAATCTATATTTACACAATTCAGAAAAAATATACTTGTATGAAGCTGCTAATTTCAGAGCCAACAGAGAGCTGACTATATGATGAATCACTGCAGTGATTCATCCCTCGTTGGGCAATTTATAGCGGACGAGAAAGCAGCGGATGACTCTGGAAATACCAGCAGAAACCAATCAGATCATCCACAGGAGCTGAAGCACAAACCGCAGCTCAAACACTCGCCGACACATGTTTAATTACCGTGGTCAAACTCCCAATCACGCATGAAGGCACAGAGGAAGACCCTCTGATCACAATTAAACAGTTTGTTCTCCGTGAGCTGCGTGGTTTTTGTTGCCCCACGTTGCGTTTCCCCGGCAGCTCGCGGCGGCTGCGTGCTGTCAGGGAATTGTTCAGCCAAGCTGATGCATCACCGGGAGCGCCGTGCAGCGACCGGGTTCGCCGCTCGGCTCGCCGTGCCTTTTGTTGTGCCGGTTCAGTTCAGCGGTGGGTCAGTTGTTGGTCATTCATCTGCATGTCATCTACTAAATGTCACCGTGGCAACGCTCTCAGTTTCAAACAGAAACAGGTTCTCCACGCCACCCAGGGCTTTCGGCTAAAACGTTCCCCGTTTATGAAACTGAACAGGTAGCAACAGAAATATTGGTACCAATTCACAATAGGTCTAATAAATAGTTTATAGATTTTATCAAATCATCTTTAAATACTTTAGAAATAATTAATAACTGTTTATTATGCATTGATTAAGGACAAGAAGGAGACAAAATCTACTGGTTTTTTGCCAAATAATGAGCCAAACATGTTTACCTACATGTTTTATCTAAAGTGGTTATAGTAAGCATTTCGGACTACCTTGTAAGCACAAAATAGTTTTTTGGCATATTTTCTCCTACAGGGTTTTCAATAATATCCTAATTTAATAATTGGGTCAGTATAATAATTAAATATGAAAAGGAAGAACTGAAGACAATAATTACCAAATAAACAAACATAAAAAGGTAAAGTAACAGATAACAGGACTGGTTTCCAAAAAACACAAAACAAAGAAAAAGCAGGAAATTAAAATTCAAAATAATCTAAAACCAATGAAATCAATCAGATTAATATTAATAAGAGCAATGGGAAAAGTAGAATATGTCACGCAATACAAAACAGAAAAAAAATGTAATAACTCACCAAACTTACTGACACAGTAACTAGTGATTTTACTCATTGGCGGAGGGGCAATAAACCCCTGATGAACAAGCTTAGCAGCACTGTGTCGGTCACATCGACTTCATTTAAATTTTAATCACTTGCTGATACGAAGACAAATGCAACAAACAGACCGACTCCATCTGCCATTATGGGAGCAGAGTAGAGCATCTTTAACCAACAGAACAAGCCAAGATGATGATGATGATGATGATGATGACAGAAGTGGTGAAACTTCTCTATCCACTTGTTGTGCTGTAAAGGCCACACTGACCACCGCCGTCGTTTCCTTCTTTGGCTCCGACTTCTGAAGCTAACTCAGAGCTGCCCTCCAGTCGTCTGACAACAATGCATGAGGCCAGTGACCCTCAACTACACTAGCAACAGAAAAAGCCATTTCCTGCATAAATTGAGCCTCAGTCTTCATGAAGACCCAGCAGCACTTCCAAACTCCTCACCTTCAAACTAAAGTGCCTAAAATTAAATCTGAAATCATCATCTTCACTTTTCCGAGTCCGTTCTCGTATCACTCTCTCCTCATCCACCTTTTCTCTCACACATCCTCATCCTCCCCTACTTTCTCCCAACATCTCTTCCTCAGCGTCGCTCATTTCGTCTTCCTCCCTCTATTAAATATTCTCCTCCTCTCCTCTCCTTCGCTCTCCTTCCGTCACCTGAGGTAGACAGTTCTGTCAGGAGTCGGCCTTATTTACCGCCTCTCTTCGCTCCTGTTTACATTATCGATCGGTGGGGTTGCTTTAGTTCCACCATACATCAACATCCCTCCCCGTCTTCCTCCCGCTCCCCCATCCCAGTGCTGCGGCTGCTGGCTCACATTACCCTGAAATGCAGACAGAGTGGGGAGACGAGGGGGAGCTAGTGGAGCATGTTGCGATGTGTGAGGGATTTATGCTTGAAGGGGAGAGAGTGCAAGCGAGCGAGCATGTGAGGAAAAGTGTTAAATGGATGTGTCTGCTCAAAGTGTGCATGACTGACCGTAAATATGTGTGTTTGTTGCGAATTCAATATGCTAAAAACATACAAGGCTTCCTCATGTGAATGCACAGAGCTGTTATCTGACTTTTCCAACAGATAAGGGACTCTGCCTCTGTTGATAGAAAATGAACTCTCTCTGGCAGAAAGCATCTCGACATCCAAACGTCGGAAAAACATCGGTTCGTCTGCTGCAGTAAATTCACCTGAGAGGCTGCGGATTTAACTCCGGTTCGTCCCCAGGAGCTTTCTGCAGGAGCAGCGTCACGGTGAAACGGCGCAGACCTAACGTCCAAATAGACGAAGCAGAATAAATGCCGTTTTCTGAAAGTCAAAACAGGTAAATGTTTGTAAGAGAGACACTTGGAGAGCAGCGCTCCTCTCCAGAATAAAAACACCATTAGGTGGACAGACACGGCCCAATTAAAATAACTGCACCTCATTGGCTCTCTGTTTTTTTGTACAGGCTGCAGTGTTTTATTGCGTTTCTCAAGGTTCGACTCTGTTTGTTGATTAATGAGGAAGGAAAAAAAAACAGAGCTGCTCCTTCATGCTGATTTTGCACCTGGAGTTTTACCTTAAACCCAGCAGCGGCTTTCATCAGAGCAGCTGCACGCTGTGCAGAAATATGTATGCAAAAGCAACATTTTGTCGTCGTACTTAAGGGGGATTTATTTTTTTCTAATTGTCATCGTGTGACGTAAAAATATGCAACTCTGCCTGAGAATGCTAATTAGCAAGAAATGGGAATTAATGAAACTAATTGACACGTTGCGTCAATTCAAAGGCAACCGACAACGAAATTATAAATAAATAAAAGAATGAGAAAAGGGAGAAAGAGAATTAAAAATATAGTAAAATGCAACATTCTAAAATAAAAAAATAAGAAAACAAATTAAACCAGATATACTAATACAGCTGAAAGCAGAAAACAATAAATGTAAAAAAAGTTGGGAAATAAAGAACAAGTAAAAAGGAGAAAAATGTGAACATTGCAGAACCAGGAAACAATACTAAAATTTAAAAAACAAGCCCTACATGAACCCATTTTGCACATTTTAGCAAAATTACACACCTATGAAGAACATTTTGTCATCTTGCTAAAGAGGAAAATTTGCCTAATTGTAATCATGTGACATGTAAAAATATGCAGCAGCTCGTGAATGCTAATTAGAAAGGAATATGAATTAATGAGGCTGACATGGTGTGTCGACTGAAATGTAGTTGACTAAAGTAATCTGCACCGAAAATAAAAAGTGTGAAAGACAAAATGACTAAAGACATTAAAAGAAAAGTTTCACCTAGACAAATAAAATATTATCAATAATGAAATAAAACTAAATAAGAGAAAAAGGAGGCTGATGTGGAAGTTGGAACCACCTGATGTTGTAAACTAATGTTTGGTGGTATATTTTATCTGTTTATATTGAGAAGCTTTTTTTACATTTATTTTTTAGAAACAGTCCTTCTTGTCCCACAATGGGGAAATTTAGGATTTTCGTTCTTTACTGCCTTTTATTTCTCCTTATGGACAAATTATTAAACAACAAATATTTTACTAGATTTTATTTCCGTACATGTCAGGTGTTGACATATCCACTGTTTTGTTTTAACTGTTTGTTTTTTTTTTACTTTACCAAGTCACAATCTCACCTTGTTTTCTGTCTTTACGTGATACTTTAGATCCTCCTCATTCACAAAGCCAGTTGATTTTCTGTCCTTGTGTTATTTTTCTACATGTGAAACGTATTTATATTGAGAAATCATAAGGTGAACCAGTGACTGGTCGACCCAAATTACTCCAATACTTCATGGACAACAGATCCAGTAGATCACAAAAGAACCCAGAACATCATCTGAAGCACTGCAGAGGTCAGAGGTCATGACTAAACAACAACAACAACAACAAACAACAACAGACTGGAGAAAATAAACTTTGGGGAAAATATTAGGTGAACCCAGCAGTCAAAAGCCGAAAGGTTTTAGCAAGATGAATATCCTGTTACATCTGATGTAAAACTGAAAGTATTTCACAAAGTGAGCATCACACTGGCAGTCAGACATGGTGCTGGCGGTGTGATGGTCTGGGCTTGCTTTGCTGCTTCATGACATGAATGCTTTGCTGTAATTGATGAATCCATGAACTGGAAATCCTGCAGGAAAATATCCCACCATCAGTTTGTGCACACTGGGCTCTGAAGGACATCAGCAAGTTTCTGGAAGTTTTTGGAGTGGCCTAGTCAAAGTTGGAATCTAAATCTTAGCAGGGCATTTCACTGGCATGTTAAAAAAAACTACCAATGTGATGTAAAAGACTCAATTTATTTTTTTCAGTAAGTAAATAAAGTGATTATTAGACAAGTGCTACATGTATTTTTATTTGCTTGTTTTGAAATATTTGAGTGACTACAAAGGAAAAGTCAGTAGATGTCTGTCACTGGTGAACCGCTTATTGAGTGCTTCTGTAGGCGGGGCGATTGTTAAGTTTTAAACATCGACAGGCATCACCCAAATCTTAATCTGCTCTTATCAAAAAGAGAAACTTTCAAATGATAATTTACTGAAAGAATTAGCTGTTGTTCTCTGTTAACAAAAAAAAAGACGCTCTTTGAAAAATATTACAGCTTTTAAAAGCACAAAGAAAAACTGGAGGCATGTTTCTATTGCCATTTTAATAAAACAATTGCAGCGTTATCAGCCAAATAACCAGATAGCAAAAAGGGGGTCAGATAACTTGAGCGGGGCGAGACGGGCTGGATGTTGAATACAAATAGTTTACTTAAGCCTGATATTTAATTCATGTAGCATCCGAGGCTATCGCTAATGCGCGCTTTGATGTTAGTTGTTCTCTTATACGTAGAAAGCCTCTCTCTCTTAACACAGAGCTTTGAGGTTTTATCTCGCTCTCCGCCTTAAAGTCCCGAACACTTATCAGATCAATTAGAATAGGAAGACGTTTCTTTCATCAACGTGTGGAAACACGGATCGCTCTGACCCATTTATGACGCGAAGGCTTGTTTGCAACAGACGCGCTTAAAGGAAAGAATAAGTTTCATGTTATATTAAAATCACGTCATTCTGTATGATCTTCTTCATTAAACAGTAATAAACACAAAGGCTGGAGAAGAGGAGTAAAGGGGAAAAACACAGACGGGATGGATGGCGGAATGAATTTTGCATGCTTCCTGCACATTCAGCCGGCTCAGAGGCAGCAGGAGACTGAATGTGTGTCTAGTCTTTGTCATAACTGGGCGTTTCACTGGCAGAGACCTCGGGAAAACTTGACAAAGTGCCATCCGGTCATTCCCACTTCTCATTCTGTTTGCCATTTCAGCTTTTCTCCCTCCTTTTTGTCACCCACCCTCCCTCTCTCTGA
The DNA here is from genome assembly GCF_001443285.1 of Poecilia latipinna. Classification (NCBI taxonomy): domain Eukaryota; kingdom Metazoa; phylum Chordata; class Actinopteri; order Cyprinodontiformes; family Poeciliidae; genus Poecilia; species Poecilia latipinna. The sequence continues at coordinate 158,425 of NW_015112616.1, read as the reverse complement.
CTCCGTCCCGCCCTCGGTCCCTCCATCCTCTAGCGGCCTCCCACTATTCTTACCTGGGATGCCACGAGTCGCTGCTCCTGCTTTTCATACTTAGAGACCCGCCATACGTCCATCTCCTCCCCCTCTCCTCCCCTTTCTCTCTCCTCCCGCTTCTCATACCTCCATCTGTCCCTCGCCTTTCTTTATCTGCCTTTTAAAGCAGAAGGCAGGAAAAAGGCTAGCCGGGTCCTTTGTGAGTCCGGCCTCAGTTTGTGCTCAGCCAAGCACACACAGCTCTTAAATCCAGGCCCGGGCTTTAGGACAAAAGGACGACTAAAGTCTTACAGGGGCCCATGTGGCCCTCCTTATCTCTTTGCACCTTTCCGTGAAAGAGACAGAGGGGCAGTTACTCTAAATAAGAGGACGGAAAAGAGAGGAACAAGATGCAGATGCCAGAAAGGAGCGGACGTAATTTTCTTCATCAGAGAGCAGCAGCAAAGACATTCTCTCCTCGCTCTCACTCCCACTCCTCTTCAACTCCTTTTCCCTGAGCCAAGCAACACTGACGGTTTTTTTTCTTTTTTGATTCCCTTTCCTCCTTCAAGGCAAATGAATTAACTGAATGAATTAACACCCAGGCTGCTGCTGCTGTGATCATCATCATAGCGCTCCTCCTCATCAGCAGCAGCAGTTTTGATGAAGCTTTTTAACACTTATGAGGATCGCACTGCTGACGCCGTGGCAGGAAGAAGCAAAGATGTCGACAACCTTGAGAAAAAGAGAGAGAAAAAAAAAACCCTCCTCAGCTAGCGAGTTATCACAGTCTGAGTGCTACAGTCTTTAGCCGAGAGCCTTGTCAAGTCTCTTGGCAGTACTGAAGAAACCTCGGCGCTGATGATGAACAGAGGAGGAGCGGGGAGGAGGTGAGAAAAAAAAACGAAAGCCGGAGTAAGATTCTAGCGGAACCAAATTTAGGAGTGAGGAAGACTGGGTGGGGAGGAAGTGAAAAGGTACAAAGGTTAGGATGAAGATGACTAGAGCGGGGGCAAACAAGGTGCTTAAGCTGTTGATCATGACAGGCAGAACTACCATGTCAGAGACACAAGAGTGACAAGGTGACGGGCGGAAAAAAAAAGAAAAAAAAAGAACGAGACAGAGGTTTCCGAGATGGAGGATGTAGAGGAGTCCAGGAGAGCCGCAGTGAGGATTTTTAATTAGCGTTAATTGGCCACAGAGGGAACAGACACTGGGAGACTGAAGGCAGGGAGGGATGAGAGGCGAGAATAACAGGCAGTTTCTGACAGAGTGATATCTCTCTTGATTTGTGCCTCTCCGTTTCCTGCAGCACTTTTACTATCTGAGCCTCTCCAGCGCCGTCTGCGTTCCCCGCCTCCAACTGTGCGAGTCCCACGCTCCCCAAACAGTATATTTCACTTTCTACCGATTCCCTTGTAATGCACGACACTGCAAAAACACACAGCATGTGACAGATGAAACAAACCAAAGAAATACGAGGGAGAAAAAGAGAGAAAATTTCCGAAAAGCTGAGAAAGTAGAGAAGTAGGATTTAGCACGGTGAAAGAAATCCAAAAAAAAATCATTAACCACGGAGGATGGTTTCTGATTTCTGTCTCATATTTGAATATTATTATCCTTTAATCTCCTGAAGGAAATCATTAAGTATAAGTGTTATTGAGCCCTTTTTAAGTCTGTCTCGGATTTTAAGAAATACTTCATTTATTTTTCTAAATTGGGGTTTAGTGGTATAATTATGAGGGCTCAGGAATCATGAAGTCCACAGCACTTACAAACTTTGAAAAGTTAATCGCACAGAAATATAAACATTACATCATGTAATAGTCAAGTTTCTGAAAAATAAACAGAGTAAAAATGTTCAAGGAATCAAAACCACATTACGGTAAAATGTGCAAACTTTGCACATTAACTTTGTTTTGCTTAGTTCATACAAAACAGCAGCAAAAATATTATTGGTTCAATGCCTTGATGTGTTGTTGAAATCCCAATATCTAATGTTTGAGAAGAATTAGATATGATATGCCTGTATATTTTTTTTTTTACTAAAAGAAAAAACTTCATTGGTTTGGTTTGGTCATTTATATTCATTTGATCAGGGGTGTCAAACTCATTTTTGTTTTGGGCCAAATCCAGATCATGAACGCTTTTAAAGGGCCGGTTGTGCCAGAATGTATTGATAAATCCTGTTTGCAAACTTTTAAAATATCAATGAATTGGGTTGTGCGGCGGTGGAGCAGGGGTTAAGCACAACCCACATATGGAGGACTAATACTTAGTCCTCGACGCAGCTGTCGCAGGTTTGATTCCCGGCCTTGGCGATGTTTGCTGAATGTCCTTCCCCCTTCTCTCATTACCCACTTTCTTGTCAATTAACTATCAAATAAAGGCCACTACAGCCAAAAAAATATCAATGAATTCTTAAAATTACATATTATTGAACATCTTTCCAGTTCCTCCAGGATTTCATGATTCTTTTTGTGATTTTTCTGCAGTAAAAATTAAAGTGTTTGTGGTACTAATCTGGAAATATTTGCGCTTATTTATGATGGTAAACGTGACTTTTCATTACTTGCTGTATAGATCATGGACTATAATCGGACATTAGTTAAGGCTGAGGCAAATTTTGACAATTTTTGAGAAAAATCTGCAATAAACTTCCAATGATGTATTTGTGCAAAAGTGGGGATTTCTTGATTTTCCATGATAAATCTCAAGAAACTGGAGGGACCGACTGATATAATTTAGCAGAAAACAGATAAAGACTGCATTGATTTGATTAATAATATAATATTTAAGCACTCTTAGTGTTTAGTGTAGAATCCAGAGGGCTACATAAAAAGCTGCGGCGGGCCAGATTTGGCCCACGGGCCTCGAGTTTGACACACGTGTGCCAGAGGAAATCTGCTGCAAACTTGAATGTGTGGCACAATGTAGCAGAGGAACAATTTGAGTCTAATTTATTGTAGTAAAAATACAGTGGCTCAACAAATGCAATAGATTTTTACACATTAATTTTCAGATAGCTCTCCGGTCCAGGAATAGTCAAGACGGTCCGATTGTAACACAAATATCACAGACCACTGTTTTTGCTAATGAACTGCAAACAAATATGGTTTTCCACTAAATAAACACAGACTCCTGTTTGTGTGTAAGGCACTTTCAGCATTTAAAAAAAAAATAGGACAAATATTTAAATAAATATTACTTTTTTCTATAATGTCAATATATTCATACACTAAAGTGAGGCACATTTTCTCAAATGTTTATAAATCTGAATATGAATAGAAAATCTTCCTGGGTAGACTAAAAAGTAAGTGATCAAACATTTACTCTCTTGTCAGCAGTTATTTTTTTTTACAGTAAATATTTTGTCACATGCCATAAAAACAGCAACAATGTAAGCAGACAACTACGAATATTTTAGGTTAAAATTACAGGAGAATAAAACATAAAACGGCATAAATAAATAAATGAATATGAAACAAATGCCTCGCAGCTCTGATTTGAGCACAACATATGCAAAGTCTTTACTGGGCTGCAACTTCCTGTGTGATATTCTCATCACTTTCATAAAATCAAAACTTATTCTCACATACTAATCACTAAGAGCGAAGCAGTGACACGGCGTTAGAGGTGAAACATTAAAACCGAGTCACACTTTGAATCAACGTGTTTCCCGTCAGAATCAGACCTGAGAAGCTCAAACTTTCTCAGCTTCAGCAAATCGCTCGGCATAAAGTATTTTCTGTTTTTGAACAAAATGAGCAGCATTGGTGCCTTTTCCTTTTCTGAATCGTCACGATGGGCTTTTGTGTTTCCTTTTTTCTTTTATTTCACTAATATCAGAAACAAACAAGTTCTCTCCACACAACTTCCTCACCGAAGAGTCTTAACAGTGTGAGTTAGAGTTGGAAAAAAGATTCGATTTTTAGCTTCTGGCTGATCACCAATCAGGGTTTGTCAAGTCCAACTCTCGTCACCAGCTGATTTTCTGGTGCATCTCAACAAAAACCAGTTTAAACGGAACAGATCAAAAAAGCAAAGTGTGGCCTTCAATCAGGCTCTACGTGACAGAGGAATTGAAATGCAGTTTCATTTCAGCTCCGACATGTGGTCTGGCATTTCTCTCTGCAACATGAATGCAAACAGAAAACTGCTCAGTTTAGAAGCACCTACTGCTTTTGAGATGAGCTGCCGACAGGAGCAGCGCTGCATGTTCAGCTCCCGCAGCAGGGCAGCGAAGGAAGACCTTACAAAGACACTGTTTGGTTTTTAACTTCCTCTGAGTGATCATTTCACATTTAAATAATGCCCAAATCAAACCACAGCTGTTGTTTTTAACTATGCCAATGGTAATTTCTGTCGGGCTGCTGTGGCGCCCATAAAACCAAGCAGCGCAGAGCAGAAGGCGGGAAAGAGCTCTCGAGTGACGCTTGGTTAATGTTAAAGTCTTAATGGGTCACATTTGTGTCATTTCGTACTCGTTATGTTTTCCGACAACAGAAACAGGAAAATACATAAATGAGACCATATCATTGGGAATTTGGCTGTGCTAAAAGCCGGACCCTATGGGCGGAGAGAGCTGGAGAAGCAGATGGAGGGGACTGAGACGAAACCCACCCGAGAATGAGCGGCACTGGAGCACAAAAGACGATATGAAAATGCAATAAACCCAATCTGAGAGCTTGTTTATAGTTTCACAGAGATCCTCAAGCTCCCATAACTGCTAGCTGTCCTCATCATTAAAGCCTGAATATTCCTCTAAGTTCTGTGGTAATGTAAAGAAAGCCCAAGCAGCCGCAGAGCGCGCACACATGATTACCTTCATTGGGAAGGCATCGGATGAGTGATGAACTCAAAGACAGTATTGACAGCCGCTCCTCTCTCCACTCACAACTCTCAATATCCTTCAGCTAACGACTGTGTCTTCATCAGTTTGGTTGATTCCCAACTCTTGAATCAATCTTCAGCTACAGCAGCATGATTTGGTCTTTTTCTGCAAGAACCGCAAGGCGCCGGTTGCCGAGCGCCAAACAGCAGAAAAGACGGGCTCAGATTAGCTGATGAGGACTTCACACTTTCATAGGCAGACATTTCTATCCGCGGCATTCGCAGCCGAAAGACAGAGGTAAACGAGCCAATGTTGGTTTTAAATTCTTCAATTCTCATGAATGTTAATGCCGCTCAGCACCTGGTGGAAAAGTTTAAACAAGCGCCTGCTAAAAACGGCTGACGACTTTGAAGGTGGCATCAGAGCGAGGAAGTGAAAGTTTCTGTGTCTCTCCCCAAGTGGCTCGGCTGGCGGAGGTTTGGAGAACCTGAGCTGATCTGACGCCGCTGCCTCATTAGTTATGATAACACGGAGAACAGAACCAGGACTGCAGAGATCCAGATCAGAACGGAAGACGGGTTCAGATGGGAGGCAAAGCTGAGAACAATGACAGGGAGTAAACTGATTTTTATCAGTACTATTACAACTCAATCCTCATTTAGTGTCACCAGGTTATCACTGAAGATGGACCACGCCACTAATGCAAGCTCTGCATGTATCGGGTTTTGTGTTAATCTCTGATCTGTCCATCTACTCATATTCTTCTTGTAGTTTTGGTGTCAGTTTGCATGTTTTATTCATAAAAAAAATCTCTTTGCCGTCACTCTTTTGTCTTTCTACTTTGCTCTGACTTTGATTTGAAACGGAAGATCATTAAAGTACAAACCTTTCAAACGTGCACAATGCATCAGGAATATAATCAAACTAACCAACGCATACTAAAAATTGAGCTTCGTCAAAGTTTTGAGATATGAAGTTGGATTTTTCTGTACTTGTTAAACAGTGAAAGTCTGAATGGCAGCTTCAGCTAACATTTCTGCCTCATGCCTGTTCGTGTAGAGAAGTGAAGACATGGTGAGTTTTGCAGCTAATTTTTAAAATAGAAAAGCAAGCAAAAAGACCCGTGGGGATAAGAATAAGAGGTTCTGCACAGAGTGGTGTTTTAACTGGAAAGCAAAAACATTTATGGTTCTGACCTCCTCCGTTCTCTCTTGACCCGCCCTCCTACATTTTTCCTCAGCAGTGCTGCATCTCAGGACGTTTAGCAGGGGAACACGGCCAGTTGGGAGCTAGTTGGCAGGGTTAGAGGCTTATCGGTACACAGGTGAGCTCTGGTGCACTCGGTTAACAACAAGTTGGCCGATGTTCCCTTGTTTGACAACTGCCAAACACAGAGCGGTTCTCCTGTGTGCGTGAGCGATCTGTGGCAGCCATCAGGCAGAAAGGTGAGCAACAAGCCGAACAACAACTTAACCTCCCTTACAGGTGCTTCTCAATGAAACAGAACAACAAAGAGTAATTTCATTTGTTTTTTGTAATGATCCTCGTATAGAGGATCGTTACAAAAAGAGTGATAGATTTTAAGCTGATTATATTTCTGTAAAATTTTGATTATTATGGCTTAAAGCCAATAAAACCCAACATTTTGTTTTTTCATAAAGTTAAACTGACTGATTGCCTAGTACAGTAAATGTACTTTAATACTGCAAGTTGAAGACTCGATGCAATCTGCTGTTGCAGAAAAACGTTTCCTTAGATCTAAACTTATTAAACTAATTTGAATAATAAGCTTGTTTGATAACTCGGATCAATTGGAACGCATGTATGACTGAATTGAAATGATTTTTTTGTTGATTGCATGTGTTGTAAATTGGTGCTATATAAATAAACTGCATTTTCATTTAAGTTACAAATGTCAAACTAATCTTATATAAGCTCTGAAATATATCCCTCTGTGTGATTTAGCAGTTTTCCCTTTTGAATTACTGATTATACATTTCAAGAAGCAGCTGTTTATGTTGTTTAAAACACAAATGGGTGCAGCTGATATGTTTGAGCTGTCATTTGTAAACATCCCGACCCGCATGCGAACTTTGGGTGTTGCTAGGTTACGATAAAGTGATGCTGCTGGCTAAGTGGCGGCAGGATCTTCATGGACGGTCTGTGTGGAGGGCTGACAGCTCGTCCCCTGGATATCTGGCAACTGGTGAGTCACATGCTCTTGAAATCCAACATCTGGTGGCAAGCCCGTACAAATCAAGATCAAAGTGTCGGTCCATGAGATTGGACCCGTCTCTCAGCCAGTCCACCCCTCTCCTGTCGAGTTTCATTTCATTTCTCGCCCTTTTCCAGGGCTCTGCCTCGCTCACGCTTTGGTTTTCTTGCTAGCTTTGTTATCCCTCCTTCTCTTGCTGCTGTCTTGCCTTTCTCTCCCTCCACCTGCAGAGAGGTAATCAAGCCCTGTTGTGAGTGTTTAAGCACTGAAGCAGACGGATGTTGAATTATTCTCGGGACTTAATATTTTGTCTGCTAGGAGGGAGAGCCAGCCTTCACGCCACATGCTGGGTAATGGTCGTGCACACATGAGCGCGCTGCAGAGAGGCTCGTGCAGACACCCACACGCAGTCAGTCGGTGAGTCAGAAAGCTGTCACTCATCCAGATCTCATGCTGACAGAGTTACAGGTACCAGAGTGATAGGACCTGACAGGCTGCTCTCTCCGTCTCCACTGATACGCCGCCATCCTTACTGTACGCGCAACATGCACACGCTGAAGCAGCAGACTGGAGCCAGACAAAGGCGCAGAGTGATCAGCAGCAGCAGCAGCAGAAGCAGCATCATTTCACAGACACACAAACTACAGCTAAGTCTCTCAAAGTTACACAAGCTAACCAACAAAGAGGAACAGGAAGTGTAAGAACCCATCTCCCCATAATTCCCCCCTGTATTCAGCTTCCCTCTCATCCCTGCTCTCCCCCACGATGCTGCTGCTGCTTCGTTTCTCCTCTGCACCGCTCCCCCCTTATCTCTCACTTCTACTCATGTTCTCCTTTCTGCCTTAAGCTCGCCTTTATCAGCGATTCTCTCGCTCTTTTTTGTCTCCTCTACTGTGAATATAAACTCTCCATGGGACCAGACGCTGATATTACACAGCTTCCTTGTTGCTTTCATCTCCGCTGCACTCATACCTACACACACACACACACACACACACACGCACACGCACACACACACACACACACACCTGGGTGGCCATAACACTGAACAAACTTGGCTTCCGCATTATTGCAATACCTATTAGCGCCATCATTCTTTACAATCCCTCAGTTGAGTTTTTTTTCCTCGTCTGCTGCATCTAATGCTGACTCAAGTGATGTCATTATTCGGGGTGATTTTATCAGATTTTGTGCAGCTCTCTGAAGCCACAAATGGTTTTATTGAATTTTCTCTACATACTAAGCAGCACTGCCCTGAAGCTGTGAAACAAACTTTGAAGTCTGAGATGAGAATCAGCGCACTTCTGCTTTCAGTGTCTAATTAGGAAAAATAATCCTGCTATTCAGAGTCTAAATGGCTGATATCCTTATCACTATTTATTGTTTGGGTTTTTTTGTCATTTTTTTTTTAAATTTTTTTTATGAGGAGTAAAAGGCTTGATGCCGTTGCTGCATGTTAAAACTACCACTCACTGTGAAGCAGGGGTAAAATATTACAATAAAGCCGAATCACATTTCTAGAGTGATCCAACACTGGCCCTCCCCCTCTTCCTATCCTACAATTCAATTTGAACTGCAAATGAGAAATGGGGCGCTCTTCTTTAAGCTGATACGGGATCAGTTCTCGCTGATTTCTACTACAAAAGTCTAAATTAGGCATACGAAAATTTGACTGAACCTTATTGCTGCTCCTGATGGAGATCACTCTGTCCTCTGGTTCAACTCTGAGTCAGAGCTAAACAAGTTAACAAGAACTACTTCAAAAGATGAACTATATTCCTCTGAATTAAAAAACAAAGTTTATTTTATTGACATTTTAACACAAATTGGCAAGCTAGAAGTTATTTTTACCTTCCTGATATTTAATGGGAAATCTTTCCACAGCATTAAAGAAATTAAAGAGTTTAATTAAACAATTATAAGAACTCTAATTGTTTAGTAGATCTTATAATATAAGGAAACAAAACATAAAGCTGCATCAAAAGTTATATTTACATTATTTTTACATCCTGTTTTGTAATCCAGATTGGGATCAGCAACAGCTTTCCACATGCATGACTTGATTTCAATGTGGAAACAGAATGGAGTGCTTCTCCTCTCTGCTCAAAAAAGTTGGTTTTGTATAAAATCCCTCCTTTAAAGAAATATTTGATTTGTTGGATGAACTCATGTCTGGCTCCAGATGACTGTTTTTCTCTGTTTTTGTTTTCGACTTATCCCAGGGCTTCGTTCTCTCGGTGAAGCCCTGGGTTCTCTCTGGGTACTCCAACTTCCTCCAGTCCTAAAATGATCCGGTAGATTAACTGGATCATGTCAAAAGTTCCCCTTTGATCCTTCAAGATATAAACAATTAATGGATGGATCTACCTAAAGCAAACACAAGCAACTTAAGTCTAGATTATAAGACTTAACAAAACAAGTTTTGTAGTCGCATAATAGCAGAGCAATCAGTAATTTTCTGAGGAATGAAAATAGTAAGATAATGATTTAATTGGCTAAATTATTAATACATTTCTTATTGCAGTGGATCATTTCTCCTTTCCTATTGAGCCAAAACCTCTGAGAGGCGCAATTTAACTGAACGTGATCTACGGACATGGCTATTCTCTTAGGCTACTTCTGTTTTATGTCCTCAGCATCAAATATTTACAGCAACTCAGAGAGAGAGTCTGTAAAACACAGCAGTTTTTAAGCGTCTCTTTATTGGTCTGATTGTACTGAATTTAGTTGTTCCATTTGATCAGCAGTTCAGCCATTTTACTAAGATAGTTGTACCAAGATGCCTCCATTCTGATGAAATATAGATAAACCAGCTGCTGGGTGCATGTTAGCAGCAAGCATTGTAGGGTTCACTTAAATCACAATGGGGATTACAATGGTTTTATTGAAAATATAAGTTTCATTAGGACATGACTCCCTTTTCTTTTAACATTTAGTTCACTAACCTTACCAAACATGGAGAACCAACACCTTTTTGCTCTTTCCTTTGGTTTATTGTTTTGTTTGTATTTCCTTCCAGTTCATGTAAAGCACTTTGAACTGCCTTGCTGCTGAAAGTCTGCTGCATAAATAAAGTTGCCTTACCTTAAAGATGTTTTATTGATGATATTTAAACATTTTATATCATGTAGTTTTAAGATTTGCAAACAAACAAGATGTCAAGTTGGTCCAGTGACTGGATTGTGGATTATGTAATTGTTTAAAGATATAATTCAATTGATTTAAACATTGATAATTTGATTATCTGTCTTTAATTTAATCTAAATGAAATGTAATTTAAAGGAGCCTTTAAGCAAGTCTGATTGGCAAAATAGGAGCTTATAATATTAATTCTTGAATATTCAGTGACCAAATATTTAAGGGTGAGCAACACAAGACCCAACGGGGACGCCAGCATTTTCAATCAGCAGCTAAAAGAAGAGATAAATATTACATTTGACAGTTTTTTAAGTCTAAAACTTTTCCTATTTGCAGTCCCATAAGGAAAATTGAAAGAGATGTTTCCTCTTTCACTAAAACACCCAGTAAAATATTTACTATCATGTAGATGCTTCACTTGTATCATTTTCTACACACTTTGGAGAGTTGCCATTCATATCTATTTTGAGAGCCATTTACTGAGATACAAATGGACAGAGAGTGTTACTGTGGTAAATGTACCACAGCCTGCTGGTGCTGAAAATGATCCACTTCAACTGTAAAGAAAAACACTTTGAAATGTATCTAGGAGAAGACGAGACGTTCGAAGCATGAAGCGACGCCAACATTTTAAACTGTTTTACTTTTAAACACAAATATTTTCTATCTTACCAGCTTTACCCTTTAAAGTGACTTTAAACAGCAGGTTAAAGCAATCAGCTGTATGGAGCCCGTCCCACACCTGCTGCTGTGCACTGCTGGTCAGCTCACTGAAAGAAGGCTGCTACACTTCGTCCCCACTTACAGCAAAAACAGTTTAATCTGTTTGGAAACATTTCAGATGATAAAGAATAAATAAATAATAAGAAAACGGTAGAGATGGTGTGAAAACTGAAGAAGCAACACCAGTTTTGTGCCAGTTCCTCGCAATCAGGAACCAGTTCCAGGTTCTGTTCACATCATTAAAACTGAATTATTCATGTCCACAGTTCAGGACCTGTTCTCGTTACTCCTTCTTATGAAACAGTTTTTAACAACATTCTGTGAAACAGTTATCCTACTCTAAAAGGAAACTGCCAGCTCACTTACATCGGTTTGATTCTCACCTGCTGTCTGCACTCAAATGGCTCAAAGCTCATTTTTAGCTAATTAAGTGAAATTTTGACAGAAATGTTGCCCTTAATGTTGCTTTTTTAATTGTAGCTCTCTTAAAGGTTTGGTTTCCTTCTTTAATGTTTCTGTTTAAACTTGCTAACTAAAACAAAAAGAAGGTAATATCAGTGCTGCTGGTTTTGATACTTAACTGATCACAGAGAAACCTGCAGCTTCATTCTCTGTTTGACTTTTTTTTTATGACTAAAATATTATTGTATACCAAAATAAATTGTGTTTCCAAACAAACATGGATCAGATGCATATAAAATAATATATTTTACATTGTAAACAAGGATCTGGTCCATGTAGATGAATTCAGCAGCAGTTCTGTATAATTTCTGTCTTTCTAATAATTTGGCTTAATATTTTCCTGTCAGACTCGCATGAAGTGACAACAGAAACCTGGTGCAGTTTAGAGGTTTGAGCTCAGCTTCCAGTTTATATTGTTATATTTGAAGAAAAAAGTCTGGGTTGATTGTTCTCAGGATAATAAGACTAAAGTTTGTCCTAATTGGGTCTCAATTCACACCTTTAGTCCAGAGAAAGATTAGTTAAGATTGTCCAGTTCATTAAAGTGTTGAACAAAGTTATAGTTTTACTACAGTTATACAGCTACAATCATCAATAAGTTTCTGCCGGAGCAGATAGCCCAGCTAGCTGCACAGATAACATTAGATTGCTACAATTACACGATAAAGAGCAAAACAACAAAATGTTAATATCAGGATCTTAAAAGCTGTTTTTAAATTATAATGTTAAAAATTATAAATAATTACAATAAATAAACATTATTATAGCTGTGAAAGCTAAAACATGGAATAATAATTCTTGTAAAAAATGAATAAATAAAATAAATTTGACCATATTGGTTTACATTTTGTGGAAACTATAATGACACTGTGATATTTTAACTCAGATTAATCATACAATATGAATCTCAAGCCTAATTTCGGCATTGAATAAAACCCAAACTGTGCTTTCTGAAAACATTCTCTGCTCTTCTTGCGTCTTTACAGGAAATTGAACAGTGCAGCTTCCTCTCTGCTGCAGCCACCTTGCATCATTGTCACCCTTTCCCACACATTCACACCTGGATGCGGTCCAGCAGCACCACACCGAGCCGCCTCACCCAAGCTGCTGAGAGCTACGCAAACACGCATGACACTTTACACTCACACTTTGCCGGGAGGCCGTAGCCGCAGGTGATCTTGGCCTCCCCCGTCTCGCAGCCGTGGAGCGAAGCGCACTCGTTCTTGAGCAGCGGACCCGCAGCCCGGTGGATGGCTCCGTCCACTGCAAACACAGACAATGGGAGACTCAGGCAGCTGGTCTGCTTCTGTGAATCCGCTGAAATCTGACTGCTTACAGGAGCTCAACCTTTGTTTCAAGTCCAGCGGGCATGTTCACCGGAGCCCCTGCTTAGTGGGAATTGGACCTGGATGATGTGTGCATTTGTTGGGATGGCTGTGAGTCTGTGTCATCTAAAGACTCCTGCTCAAGTCGAACCACATCGCTCTTTGTACGCGAGGGTCTTGAATGGATTTCAGGGCTCCTGCCTTCGGTAATTACTTGATTTAATGTGTTATTAAAGACTCAGCTGATCTGAGTTTTTGGTCAATTAGCCATTATTAATTAAATTATCATAAATCTACATAACACTTAGAAATGAGCGTCTATTTCTGATCCCCGCCACATCTAAAGGCCGTGACTGTGTTCATTTCCAGAAGGGCAATGAAGCAGCAAAAGCAATTTTGCAGCAGAGCCAATTACGCTTCAAGTTGGAAGTTGAATTCCTTGTATCCTCTAAAGTCAATACTCTCACAGGCTTGGACTAAGCAGTTTTATCATCTAAGTTCCCACATATAGATCCAATATTTACCCATCCATTTAACAATTTTTTTAGTTATTTAGTGATTAAAACTCGCTAAGTTTTACCAACTCTTTTAATTAACGCAAATCGTCCTGTGATATGATTGGCTTGTGCTCAGACTGTGTATAAGTAGCAATCACAATTGAACACAGTGCTGAAAATATTGCAGAATCCAATTTGATTCATAATGTTTTTCTAACTCAGCATAATGAGAAACCTCTGCAGTATTTTTGTGTGTTTTGTGTCCTCAGCAGAGCAGAGATGAAAGGAAATTGAGGGATGAAAGAGCCTGGAAATGATGTCCTTGGAAAATTGTGTTTCAGGCCGTTTGTTTAGTTAAAAAAAAAAGAGGGTAGGGGGGGAGACCACTCCTGCAGCAAGAGCACTAGCAATTTATTAAAAATGTTCTAAATTACTTGTTTTCATAACATTTGCTTTATCAAAATTGGAAACAACTGATTGAAGGATGTCCTTTTTTAGCAGTTTCACATGACTGAAGCAGCAGTAAGAAAGGTAATATTGATATTTTGGATAAAGGGAAGACTGAAAACCAAATATGAAAACAGACGACAGCTTCACTGGTTGACACAAAAATCTTGTTCTAAACACAGAAACATCACAACAAACCACCTTCCGAAAGACAATTCCAGAATACATTCACAAACTTCTGAACAATTTTTTATTATTCTTATATTTTTTTTAGGATTTTGAAGCACTGCTTGCTGTTATCTCTGCCAGGCAGCCAGAGAAATTGATGTGCTGGGAATCAAACCTACTGTAGTTAGGTAGCTCTGTGGAGGACTGGTGGCTTCTCTGTATTTTAAACCATTCCTATCCCAGTGTTTGAAACAACTTTAAAGTGGTAACAACCCAATTTATTGCACTTCAAATTCTGACCTATTTGCTTGAGAAAATATCTTATTGTCATCTGCAGTTCAAGTCGACTGTTTTAGTTTTCCGTTAGATTTTCAATTCAATGTTTTGTAGAAAGTAAAATAAAACCCAGTGTTGGAAATTAAAGCCTGGAAAGGAGTGTTTCCTGTCCACTGTCACCACGTGCATTATTAGTACGAAGGATTGCTACGTTCACACAGCAGGTCTAAACGCTCAATTCAGATTTTTCTCGTGTGGTTGTTTATATTCAATAAATCAGTTAACGACTCCAAAGCAACCTGCAAGGGCATAAAAAAAAATCCCCGCAGATGTCGCACAGCAGCAAATTGTTTACAGAAGTTACAATGGACGTTGGCATCTATGGATCAATATTAATGTTATTGAGAGCCAACAGCACTGCCACAAAATCTAAACAAGATGAAAGAAGTTATAACTAATAGTGATGACCTTCTATGGAGTATTAGCTTGTGTAGAAAAGTGGTGGGATTGTGATATAACACACTTCGCTGACACGCACTTCTTTCACAGTTAAAAATTTTCAGCCATTGTTTATGTCTGTATTGGCTGCATCTGGATTCTTCTGAGGCAGAATGTCTCGTATCGATCATGTAAGACTTGGAAAAAAAATGTGACATGACCGTTCAGACTGCTTTAAAACAATCGTACGCATATTCAGATTTTTTCAGACATCCATGAAAAAGTCAGATATGGACAAAAAACAAAAATCTATAATCAGATTTGGGTTGCATTTGCCTGCTGTGTGAACGTAGCCACAGTCGATGTCTGGGTTTCTGTAGAGCTGTCCAAAGTCGGCCCTGGAGGACAGGTATCCTGCATGTTTTTGTTCATTCCTCACTTCAACACACATGGATCAAATGAAGGTTTCACTGGCAGATCTCTGGAAAACGCTTCACACTGCATTCAGTCATCCACACGCTGATGGTGGTAAGCTACAGCATAGCATTACTTGTAGCTCTCTGACCAGAAGGCAAGGTGGGTAAAATGTCCTGCCCAAGGACAACAACAGAGATCGAGCTCGAACCGACAACCCATCCACTACAGAATGAACTTTAACCTCCTGAGCCACCGTAGCAGGTGGCAGGAGAACGACAAGTCAAACATGTTGCAGCTTTTATCTCTCTCAACTCATCAGCAGCCATCAGTGTTACTGTGAAGTGTCCGTTCAGCCTTAATCACTGACCAGTGAGGTTACAACATGTCACCTCTGCTGTGTTGTTAAATTGCAACACAGAGGTTAGTTCTGTAAACTGTTTGCATTGGATTGACTTTAAATTGCATCAAAAAGTTAACCAGCCATCCAGTGTTTTTTAATCATCCGCAGCATCTGCTCTGTGCCAAGATGTTAAAGACTCTGCTTTTGTGCTGAAAAAGATCTAAAGTCAGAGTGTGGTGTAAACAATTCGTAATTAGCCAAGAATAAAACACATCTGTCAGTAGCTGTGCTGTCACTGCATTGGGAAACTTGTCAGCTCTTGGTGAAAATAGTCCTGTAACACCCATCCATATGTCACAGCTCAGCATGTCGGCCCGCGGTGCTCGTCTCCGTCTGACTGTATACAGACCAGCTGTTACAGCGGTGTGCGAGTAGCTCCAGGCAGGGGTCTGATGTTATCTCAACGTTATTGTGTTAAGTTGGCATCTTGCATGCAGTGCCGAGCCGTGGTGTGCCTTGTCATGCTGTGCCGTGTCAAACTAAGGCTGCACAGTGAGCGAAGCACAGGAGCGGGGGCGTGACAGACGAGCTCTGAACACTGGCTACCCTCCTCAGGGTCCACCAAAACAAGCTCCGATGTGTGTGTGTGTGTGAAACACTACATGTCGATGAGAGTGTGTAACTTCTCAGGCTGAGTTTTCTGTGGGTTTCTGTGTGTATTTGGACACGGCAACTTTGACGCAGCCCGACTGTGAAACAGAACAAGTGTGATAAGAGGGAGAGAGGGAGAGATGAGGGCAAGCAGCAGATGTAAGAATATTCAGCTGGGAGGGAGAGGAAAATACACGAAAAGCAGAGACAAAAGTAAAATAAAAGGGAATTAAGCACACTTTTGTTTTTTTTCCGGTTAAAGTAACACACACCCACACGCACGCGCGCGCACAGACAGACACACACACACACACACACACAGTAGATGAACGTATTACTGAGCGATGGTTTATCAGAGTATACCAGCTCCAACTGGACATTATTCACTGGAATAATCTCATTAAAAAGCAAACAAAAAAAGGCATGTTAAAGCTGCAGTATTTAACTTTTATTTTTTTTTTTTTACATATTTGTTAAAGCTATCATTATTTTGTGACAGTATATAAGATGAGACATAATCTGTAAAATTAATCAAGCCCCTGCTGTCAGCAACATAAATACACATCTTGGTCAGAAACAACCAATCAGAGGCAGGAGGAGGGACTTAGCTCCGCCAATCATACTTGTGTACGTGCTGCTCAAATCCTCCTGCTATGCTACAGCTAGTTCAACACAACAGAGCCTGGCAGGAATGCTTTGGATTTAGAAAATCCACCGATGACGGAAGGTATAAATAGTTTTCCTGCAACAGTATTGTTGCATATCCATCATTGAGCAGCGCATACACAAGGTTTACTGATAGCACAAAGATCTTGCTCCTGGCTCTGTTTAGTTGTTTCTGACCAGGAATAGTAGTTCTGGGAGGAGGAGGAGATTGATCCGTTCACAGATTATCAGTCTCATATTCTACTGTCAGGACATGGTGACAGTTTTAACTAATTTCCGTAAAAGTTATATACTGCAGCTTCTATGCAGATAAAGATTTTGATTTTAATTACATCTTTTAGTTATGTGAGCATGAAGCAGTGATACTAAACTGGTCCCCAGGCAGATGCCAGTGCACAAGCTCATCCAATTCAGCCCACAAAATATTAAGTTTTTCCTAGAATACACACAATCTGATGAATGAGTCAGTTGTATCACCGCTCAGAGCAGAATTATGACTGCAGTGAATGAATTATGCTCTCGCACAGATAAAATTCATGAGCAAGTTCTGGCCTCAACATGAACAAAGTTGGCCTTTATATGCCGACGCTTCAGATGCCCGACACAATTCTTGTTTTACAAAAAAATCCAACAATTACTCAACAAGTAGGAGCTGAAGAGGAGCTGAAACCTGATTTTTTTCATAGATTTTTAAAATCAAGAACCTTTTTATGTAATGAAGCTTAAACAAGACACAAGGTAAAGATGAACCAACCTAACATAATTCCTCTCACGTTAACGTGAGACACTAGAGGGGAAAAGAGACAAATAAGTAGGGCAGAATTAAACCCTCATTTATTTAAAAATAATATATAATCTAATAGTTTCACTCGCCTGCTTGGTAAAACAGTAGACAAAATAACATTTAGTGTACTTTATAGATACATCTACCTTTGATTGTGCATTTATTTTTTTTACAATTCCTTATTTTTAGTGTCTTTCTTCTCCATTTGTCAGTTTAGTTATTATTCAATTTTTACAGCCAAGAAACAAACAAAAAACATATTATTCTATACCAAAATTAACTGTGTTTCCAAACAAACATGTGTCTGATGCATTTAAAACAATAACTTTTACATTGTAAACAAGGATCTGGTCCATGCAGAGATGCTACAGAGACATCTAACATAAATCAAAGAATGTAAATTCAATTTCTTCTGAGGCCGGTTTAACCAAATGTTTTCTAAAAACGGCATGTGCTCGACTAAACCAGCCCTCAGCAGAGTTCTCTTGAAAAGACAGAAAATATGACACAGAGTTTCATTAAAACACTGAGAAAATGTGGTTGAAAAGCTGTTTGGTTCAAATGACTGGGCTTGCCAGCCCTGATTTTAGTGCATTTTTTATTTGTCTGAGCTTTCTGGATTGGCCAAAATAAAATACGTCCATCCTGTGTTTGAGGAAGATTAACCTAAAGCTCTAAAGCAAACAAAAATCTTTATTGTGTCCTGGCTTCTGTCAAAACAAATGCAGCTTTACTTCAGGCGCTGCTGCTATCAAACATAAACTTTGATGCCATTTTTATTTTATTGTTCCCTCTTAAGTTGTGTATGGAGGACGTATTCTACCAGAATTCAAGAGCAGCCATTTTTATTTAAAATCAAGACTGAAATCAACTGAGGGAATCTAAAACAGGAGAACCCCAAAAGAAGGCAGCGACGACATGCTGTGATCCTATTGGCCGGGACGGTTACCAGGCAGGGTTTCCACTTTGCTCCAAGACGCCGAGCAGACCTGAGGTAATGATTTAACCTTTGCAGGGAGGTTTGAGTGCAAGAAATAAGGAAATAGAAGGAGACATTTTGTGCAGAAAGGATTAAATCTGAGTGCAGAAAAATAGCTTTGAGGAAGAGCTGAGAATATTTGAGTGTGAAGACAATTTTAAGCGTAAACCGCGTTTGAGACTGAATATAAAAGGTTCTGCACTTAAATTGAAAATGTATCCAGAATGTTCAAAGGAAAATTCCCCCTGTGTATCTCCAGTGTTTTTAATCATTTTTCGTGGAAAATAAGAGCAGAGGAAACATGACAACACCGTCAGGGTGAAACAGATTCAATAAAACAGACAGGCTCATCAAAGGATGTTCGCCACACTGTCTGCTGTGAAAAATGTTGGCCCTTGAGCAAATAGTGCTGATAACCCCTGTCATAAACTACTCATGCCTGCATGTTCACATAACCTGATTAATGCATTGTTTGTGCAGCTTGATGAATTGATCCGCTTAAATCAGGGCCACAGAGCTGACCTGAAATCAGATGTGCCACTCCCATGCTGAGGCGGCACAAGCTGAAATAACGCCAGATTCCCACCGAGCCATGCAGGATCTACAACGCCTCTCATCTAACAAACTTTTCCACCAATCCACAAGTCAAAATTATAGCAGGATCCATCTTCCATGGCTCCAAGCAATCTATTTTTGGCAAAACACCAGGCAGAGTTTATTGGTGGTGACAGTCGACAAAGAAGGCTTGTGTTCACTGAAGGCTTCGGCTTGAAGCAGACTGCTGGAAATGTCAGAAGACAAAGGGTTTGTTTCTCCACTCTCTCTGGAGCGGCCCTACACTACATCACTACTGAGAAACGTATTCATAAGAGAGAGAACATCACTGACACCATCTGTGAAGATTCTCTGAACTAGACGCATCGAGTGACCCTTTTTATCTATTTTGTAATGTTACAGCCCAGATCTTCAGGGCGATTTATTGTAATTTTATGTGATAGACTAATGAATGAAAAGCGTCTGCAAACATCAAGTATTGTCAGCTAGATTTATGTCTGTACTTTGACTGGGCCTATTTAGGGCAAGAGTAAAAGCTCAGCTATAACCCATTCCATTGTAACTCTGGCTGTATGTCGAATCTTGTTTTCCTGGTGAAAGCTGCTTATGTCTATCCAACTCAGATCAACTCTAACCAGCTTCCCTTCCCGCTGAAGAAAAACCGGGTACACTGACGACATACCCAGCTACCCGCTATAGTCAGTGGTAGTTTTCTGCCACACAGCAGTTTATGTATGG
>NW_015112616.1:124944-134069 GCF_001443285.1 Poecilia latipinna | reverse complement strand
CATACATTTATGCTAGGGGTGCCCAAGTCTAGTTTTCCAGAGCCACTATCTGCAACTTTAGATACATTCCTTCACTCACACACCCGGACCATTGACTCATTATAAGCCTCTACAGAACTGAATGAGGGAAGTCAACCTTTTGTCTGGGGTGTTTTAGCAGGGTAAAATGTTCTACTTTGATCTTATTGGGCCAGATCTCACTCCACATATGCTGTGGCATCTTAAAGCTGTTTCAGAGAAGAGATAGGTCTCTAAAGCCGCTTACACATCATCAGGTCTTCCTCTAAATGGTTACAGTTCACAGTTTGGAGAGTCTCCATTAGTGTCTGTTTCTCACCATTGTGGGCGTGAAAGCAGGAGTTGTGGTTGGTTCTCCGATGATGATGTTAGCAGCAACATTCAGCAATGGAGAACATCGATGAACTCAACTAAACCCAGATATTTCATTTTGTCTTATAAAAATGTATTGCAGGTCCAAAACATAAAAACAGATCAGATGAGCTGATTATTTTTTGCTACATTTACAAATCTGTCTATATCGTGGAAATCTTTTGGATTTAGGTAATGCAGCCAGGAGATGTAAACCAGTATCTATACAAGAAGCTTATTGATAAAAAATCCCAAACAGAGGTAAATGCACATCATGCCAAAGTAACATCATGTAGTTCCATTGTTTCCCACCGGTCACCTCAAAACTGACCGGTGGGAAACAATTGCAGCAATCTAAATTGCTGCTAGATCACAGCAATTTAGCTGCAAACTTTGACACATGTGGTCCTAGAGCTCCTCAAGAGTAAACTCAAAAGTATAAATGTTAAAACTCTTTAACTGCTCTTCTATACTGAGCAGCTCTCCGCCGGTCCACTGCTTTGGTTGAGACGCTGTTTGAGTTTGCAGTGACATAAATCACGGCACAATCAATGAGTCAATCAAACTGCTTTGGCGCAGCAAACGGCTCGGTGTGGCTTGTAGTAACCCTGAAGTGAGGTGAAGGTGTTCAAAGCTTAAAGTGTTTTATAACCTAATTCTGCTCTAACCTTCTCCATAACGTTATCCGTCATCTGCCTGCTGTAGTCCTTGGTTTTGATATTTGATCTCAAATGTTCTCTAACAAACCTCTGAGGACTTCAGAGAACAGCTGTACTTATAATAGAGTCTGCATTTCTATTAGATGATCTCTAAAAGCAATTAGGTACAATTAATTCATTTAGGGGCATTGAAGTAAAGAAAACACTTATTCATAAGGCAACCAAACACCATTAACTTTGCTAGTCTATTATAAAATCCCAATAAAACACTGAAGTTTGTAGCTTTTCTGTGACAAAATGTGGATGTGAAGGATATGAATACTTTATTGATATTGCAGAAAACTAAGTTCACTCACACATAAAACTCAAAGGGGTCAAATATGAAAAAGTGTTCTCTAAAAGGAATGATAAATGGGAGGGCTGTGAGGCTAAATGGTGTGCTGCCCTCCTCACTGAGACAGCTGAATTCCTTCCCTTGTATCTGGGTTAGTTTTGCCAATACTGATATAAGGTGATTAGTTTTATCAACGAGATCTGGGCCAAGACTGCTCTCACCCATTAGACCTCCCGGCTTCCCTGAATTATGTGTGTCTGCTTCAGTTAAATCTTAGATAACTTTACCTCATAAGGTCCAAGTCTGTTATAGCTTCTCTTTTTTTGCTTTACAAAGCCAATAATATCACATTCTGCCCCATACCTAGTGATCCATACTTTAAACTGCTCACATGCATTTTAAATACTCTACTTTTAAGAATTATACCAGCCATTTTTGTATCTTACTGATTGTAGTGTTTACCAAACCTCTCAATTTCTGGTACAGAAAAAAAAAAAAATATATATATATATCACAACTTGAGCCCCAACATCCAATCCAACAAAGCAAGAACTAACTTTTAGAGTAATTAATCATTGGAATAACAGCCACTACATTGGTACTATGTATTTATAATTACAGCAAATTTAATCTAAACTGATTTTGACTGATTTAATGCTACGTTGCTTTGTGCTTGAGGGGATGCTGCATTCAATGCTTACACCTCTAGGTCACTTTTATAATCTTTAACAGGGAGTTTATGTATTTGACTGTTTATTTTTACTTTGGAGCAACACATTTTGAATATATTTCATCTGCAATATATCGGTGTATTTACTTATTCTATAGAGGAATGGGCAATACGACAATAAAACATTAGTAATGACAGATTGTAAGGTCATCAGATTAAACTTAACATTAATCCCCAAAGGTGCTTTGATCTAAATCATCTGCAATATTGTTACGTTAAAGCTGGTACAATGTAAATTGTGATTTTTCTGTCAACAAAATCATGTATTTTTCCTTATTTTAATATTTGGACAGAAATCTTCCACCTATGTTATTTAATCATTCTCTAAATATGATTATTATTCATTAAAATACACAAAATCACTTTAAAGATCTTGAAATAGTCCAGCCAGCTGACCTCTGACCTCCTGTGCACTGTACATTGATTATGTTATGTGATATAGTAGTACAACACGTTTAATACTGACAGGACTCTCTGGAGGCTGGCCGTCTTAAGTGGTTGCAATCAGCTCTGGTGGTTTGTGCTGCAGCCGTCTCTGTGGGATTGACGGCTTTCACCAGTTTCCTGTGTGAAGCAGCTATTAACAGTTCTCATTGGTGAGTCGATAATACCACTCAGGGTGTTTAGCTACAAACAAAAAGAAGAAAATAAGCCCAAAAGAAATGCAGAAACATCAAAACGAGAACCTCAGAGTACCTTCTTCAGGGAAAGTATTTTAAGGTAGTGCTGAGCAGCTGAATTAAATAATTCCTGCAGTAAGAATCATCACGGCAGCCTCTCATGTGGCATAGGTGCATATTGTAGCAGTGTTCGTGATGATTTTTTAATTCCTTCTACAAACTGCAGCCAGCACATCCTGTCCATTTAGCAGCAAATGAGGTCATTTTGACTCCGCAGCCGCCCTGTTTGCTCGTACATGAATCACCCTGTGTGGATTTAGCTGAAAGTCTCTTTGAGGATCTTATGTTTAACTTGGACTGCTTCGAGTCAAATGAAGATGAGAGGGTGGGGGTCGAATAAACGGTGCTCACTCCGTCTCAGAAAACAGCCTGAAATGTTTCACTACAGTTAATAAATACTAACTCATCCCATCAGCCTCTCCTCAACTCCCACCTCACTAAAGCAGGAAAGCTATCGTCTGACTGCCTCCACCGTTGGCTTTTTTTACTGGCTGTGGCAACTTCTGCCTCTGTGGGAGCCGGTGTAATAGCCCAGCAGGAGTTCTGCACACCACTGGGTCGACTGAGACAGTGCTCTGTCACTTCAATGCAGCCGGAAATATGAAGGAAGAATTCATGAGTGAAGAGGGAGAGCAAATGAAAGATGCGTTTGATGTGAAGCTGCACCAGCGGCGCTCCCTCACCGCAGGAAAATATGCAGGTGTATTAGTGCTGAAGGTCGGCCTGCGACCGAGAGCATCGATATTATCTATCACGTTCCCAGAACTGTAACTATGACGTCCATCTGCTCGTGCTGCAGAAAGCAACAATGGCTAAATTAAAATCCATTTCTCCTCATAAAATATTTAGATGCCTAAACTGAACAGAAAATGGAAATATTTCAGCAGATGTGTTTTTGCAATGTCACACACAGCCGGAAATTAAACATAAAAACCCCCAAAAAATCTGCCACAACAATAAATCTGCAGACAGAATAATTAGCAAGATTGATCATCTTGGTAAAGCTGCATTTTTTTGGCTGGGAGACCAGAGGGATTCTGCCTGACATTGTGCATAGCAGGCCATTCTCACAGTCTCCATACCAAAGGCATTCCTAAACATCCCCCCAGCTGAAGAATGGACTGAGGAAGGGGGTCGAGGTAAACAGCAGCGACATGTCAACAGGCCTGAAAAGTCCATGAATCCTGACCGGATAGAGCTTTTAGAGGACAGAACCTAAATCATCATCAGACTCCAAATGTGTCCACGACCAGAAAGGGCAAAGATTTTCCTGAGTGAAATACAGCAGAGGGTGAAATGTACTGGATCATCTGTGTATTTTAAGCAGATGAGACCTTGGAAAATAACGGTGTAATGGATTTATGACTTTCAGCTTAAACAAGACAAGGACAGAGAAATCAGCCAGTGGTGAGAACTGACTCATTTTCAACTGGATCAGTCTTTTAATCAGTCAGTATGCTTTATCAAGTTCAACCAGATTACTGGAACAAGATTTTTTGGTGTGGATAATGTTACCAAACAATGTTAAAATCAAAAGAAGGACAGCAATGTAAGATGGAATTAAAACCAGACTATATTTATTACAATATATGTAAGTCTGGCTGCAAAAACGAAAGAAAGAGCAAGACTTTCATCAGATAATAGGAAGGCTGAACAGGATGCAATACAGTCACCATGATTTATCCTTTTAAGATCTCAATTTCTGCTTATTATGCTGTATTTGGAGAGTTACTGTAAGGTTTTATATATCTAGAATATGACAAGGCAACTGTTTAGATACTAGTTGTGCTAATTCCCAATATGCAAAAGCTCTTTTAAATCATCAATACTGAAGTCAAAATAATAGAAAATCTCTGATTTCAAAGCAACTGCTCTCCCACACAGGAAGGGACGTCTCCGCTGCATTTAATATAAAATATTAAAGATCGCTGACAACACAAAGCTTTGAAAAAATATTTTCATTTGCGCTTTTATAGCTACTTATAGCTCTTGAAAATAAATACATTTCTGCTGCTCAAGGTTTTTGAAAACTGAAAATCGGAAATCGCCCACTAAAATAAACTCTAAAGTTGCATTTCTAGTTTTTGCTTGAACAGATTTCAGGTCATCTGAACAGCAGCAGATTGACCTTAAACACATTTTGTGAAGATATTTAGAGAAAAATGAACTATGACTTCTTAGGAGTCTGACTTTTTGTGGAAGCAAATGACTGAAGAGCAACTAAGTGCAAACCACTGCATAGCATTAACCTTTGTCTGTCTTAAAAAGTGCTTTGAAAGAGGCATTTCTGTTTGCCAAAAGGAGAACATATTGTTCTCTAACTCTTTATTCACAGCCTCTGAAAGATTTCAAAGATGCATGTAATTCTTTTTCAAGGTTGACATAATAATTACAAAATTTAGATGCTTGAACTTGTTGCACTCACCTTTCTAAGAACAAAACCATTGGAGAGCTGCATGTCTGATCGTATATTCTCTACCAGTGGATTTCATCATCCTCATCTTTTAAAACAAGACAAACAAGCAGACGCAGAGTCATGAATTCATAGCAACTACGGGAAACTAGAGCTCGACGTTGGAAATATTTGAAAATGGGTCTAATGGGAAGTGACAGCAGTGTCGATGGCAGATGTAACAGTCCGGTGGCTTTGTGCATGCAGCTTTAGGCACCAATTTGCAACATGCTGAGAGAAGAAATTAGGTTGTATTTCACTAACGCTGAAACACACACATATTAATGCCCCGTCACACCAGGGGGGCTTAACACCAATAACTACCCCCCATCGCAGAATTATTCATACCCCTTAAACTGTTTCACACCAACAATCACAAACTGCTATGTATTTTACAAGAAGCTTACTGAAGACAAAATGTAAATATCATTTCTGATTAAGTCGATACATGAATCAATGTTTTTGTATTGCACCTTCAAGCTGCAAATTGAATACTGACAAAATCACTTGTGATGTCTTTGTTCTGAAAATATGAGTTTACGATTGGTTTCACAATTGATAAAACTTCAGCTTGCACCTCTTCGATCAATTTGGATTAATGTTTTATGAGAGATGATTATTTATTACAAATGACCAAAACAAAAATAAAATTGCATCCAATGTAGCCAAGGAATCTTCATAAATCATCACATTAGTAGACAGAGTCTATATTGCGCAAACTTAAGGTTTCCACCATTTTGACGACGAGGTAGAGATTAATTATGCATTTGCCCATGTAAGGAAGAGTAGCAAGAAGAAAAGTCATTAATGTGACAAAGTTAAGCTGTCTTGTTATCACTTAACCAGAAACTTGTGGCTGAGACATAAGAAAGGGCTGCTGCCATGTTTTCCTGTAATGGAGGAATTGGGTTGAGCAAAACATGTCCTCCACAGTGGTTCACGCTGTCGAGAATACAAGATATCACCATCGCAGTAACAGGGCGTGAATTTTCAAATATATTCCAAGTGTTGTTAACTTACATTTCTCATTCTAATGTAATATTTATCCAGTTGGATACAGTCTCCAAAATGCTAGGGGCAACGGAGTGATGAAAGTACAGATAAGAGAGCAAAGAGAAAAAAATAACATTCACTATAACTGCTGTTGTGCCTGCAATGTTTATCATAATGATCATAATCGCCACTGCTAGGTTTTCTATTCAACTGATATTGATTGAGATGTCCAAAAAACTGTCTTTGTTCATGTTCACTCTTGCAAATTTCAGTCAAGTCTGTGTTCTTCTTGCTCTTAAAACTTAAACTTGTACCGTCTCTTTTTGATTGTACTTTGGACACTAAAACGTTTTAGTGTTTCTGAATATCTCCTAACGTCTTGCACTGTGCTCTCAGGGGGAAGACGCAGCCAAACCTGCGCATGTCGGTGGTTATTTTGTAAAATGTTTTCTTTACAGTACAATGACTGAATTCAAATTGTTAGAGATCTCCATAAATCCTTACCAGACTCATACGCTGCAACAATCTTCTTTTGTAAGGCTTCAGACAGCTATTCTGTGTTCACTCTCACTTCAACAGTCTGGAACGAACCTAACGAGGGCAAACCTCCTTCAAAATGCTAAGAATCTGTATGGATTAAATTATTCAATATTAAAATTGATATAAAATATTCATATGTCCAAAAATGTTAAAATTTCTCTCATACAATGTCCTCATTTTTCCACAACTGTATTTTGAAGCAATATTAAATGTTACAAAAACAGGAAATAGTGACACCGAGCCTGCATGGAAGCTGTACACAATGCATTTAAATTTATTTCTGCAATATCCATGTATCTGTGATCTTTCCTTTAAACGACTTTCTCTAATATCGCCTTAATTAAAGCAGCAGGAGAGGCGAAGCCCACAGAAACCCCACCGCAGTGTCAAAGGACACTTGTTGTTCATACTCCACTGACCCCGTCACATGCAAATGGGCCACCTAAACAACCAACAATCAGCCGTAATTGGCAACAACTAATGCCACCAACAGACCTCAACAGAATAAATTAGTCATGAATTTTAATTTATATTACAAGACAGTGAAAGAAAATCTT
The DNA here is from genome assembly GCF_001443285.1 of Poecilia latipinna. Lineage (NCBI taxonomy): Eukaryota > Metazoa > Chordata > Actinopteri > Cyprinodontiformes > Poeciliidae > Poecilia > Poecilia latipinna. Next base: position 126,755 of record NW_015112616.1, on the reverse strand, counting down.
TTAAGAAGTGTCAAACTGATTTCCATATTAAAAGAACAGCATTCATTATTTATCCTTCATTACCACTGAAAATATCACATCAACGTTCCCGGCCGCTGAAGCGCAGTGTTCCAGGAAAAGGAGAGATTGGAGGAGACAAACAACAACAAAACAAAGGGTGAGACAGACACACAGCTGGAGAAAGAGAAATGAGTTTGGAAGCGTATCAAGTGGAAAAAAGGGAGCAAGTCAAGAGAGAGAGAGGATAAAAAATGGAAAGAGGTTAATTTTGAGCACATTAAAAAGATGGGATGCATGGACGGACGCGGGAAAAAGGTGAAAATTATTAGTGTTTTGGCTTCTTTAGAGCAGTGAACAGCCAACAAACAGACGGCTGATCAGTTTAGGTGTTATCTCTCACAGATGCTGGAGTGAGGAGGATGGGAGGCAGGGGGCTGTGAGGTGATAATTGGCGATATGTTTACCTGGCTAGTGCATTCAGCCCCCAACCCAACGCCAACTAAACACACACCAGAGCAGGAGGTACAAGATTTGAGCTTTGATACATTATTCCACATACCCTGGTGCAAAAAAATAAAAATAAATAAATCAGAAATACTGCCTTTAAACCTTCTTCTGTAAATTTCATGCCGGCTACGTGCTGAAAAAACCTGAAACCGTGGTGTTTACATTTCAGGATGAAAAATGTAATTCTCCAAACCTGCAGGGAGTGCAGCACATTTTAAAAACAGACGCTCTGAAATGTTGCGCTCACAACTTGCTCCAATAATCATATGGGAGTATATTCTGACAATAAAATCATAACACTTAAAGCTGCAGTAGGTAACTTTTATAAAAACTGTCATTATGTTTGGACAGTATAAGACAGACAGATAACCAGTGGAAAAAAATCTAATTCCTCTGCCTACTTTATATTGTCCCTGTCAGAACCAACCAATCAGATCCAGGAGGAGGGTCTTAGTGCTGTCAATTGAGTTTGTGTATGCGCTGATCACACTCACTCCTTTGCACACTACTCACAAACCATTATAATGTAAATAATACATAAAACCAAATAAAACATTTAAAGTGCACTTTTTCCTTACTAAATGTGTACTTTTTTTCCTTTTTTTGAGCAAGCATTTACCCTAGAAAAGTTAATTAAGTGCAAGTTAAGTGGCACTAAATAATTAGATTTTAAAATCTTAATAATGCAGCCAGACGCAATTTTTTTCTTTTCTGATTTGTCAGTTAATTGGGTTTTATCTCTTTTTAAAAATATTTTCTTTAAATATACCGGTAATAGCAGATTTTTGAGACTAGACTCTGTAGACTCTGTTCGCTTGGAGTCAAAAGTTGCAACACTTCTTCCATTTTCATTCGGTTGGATTTGCCTTCACACTGCACTCTGTGAATCAAACCCTTGAGAAACCTGTTCACCTCCTCGCCTGCAGGGGCGCTGCACAAAGAACGAACAAAGGAAACAAAACAAAAAACTCGAAAGATGATATGGAGCTCAACTTTCTTCTTTATGAAATGTAAACAAAAATGGAGTAGCGTCAGATTTTAGCTATCAGAACTAAAATATGTAGGTTGTAGGATTTATTTTATGTCTTTAGTCAAAAACCACAAGTCATTTTTCCCACTAGTGCTGAACTCACATGTTTGTTTTTGTTGTATTTACCCAGAATTCCCTGGACCATAGTTCATTTCCTGTCGTTGAAGAGGTCTCTAGTTTCCTTGGTATTCACATATCCATTTGAACCGCACCAGAGTTCACTTCAACCAAACCAAGACCGAGGGTTTAATGTGAACCAGAGTTTGGTTTTTGG
>NW_015112616.1:0-120210 GCF_001443285.1 Poecilia latipinna | reverse complement strand
TGACTGTGTATTTGTACTTTTACTTAAGTACATTTTTTGAGTACTTTCTCCACCACTGGTTTTTGGTCTGCATGAGAGTTCAATTACACGATCACACCTTCCCAAATGAACTGGACTTTCTAGGCAAATTAACTATTGTTCGATTGAAAGGATGGTGTGAATGGACATTTTGAGAGAGTTTGATCAGACCAAATTAAGTTGACACTTTGCCTATAACCCTTAGAAAAATTGACGAAATAGCTTTAAGGTAGTAGTATGAGCCTTTTGCTGGTTACTGTTTAAATCAAGTCATATCTCTGATAGCAATAAAATAGATTTTTTTACACCTTTCAAAAGATATCTGAAATACCCAACATGCTCAAAATAACATGCAGCAATAAGTAAGATCCCATGGCTTATTAATTAACACCGAGTACCACAGTATATCTGAGGAAGGCTTAACAACATTGGCATATTACTCAGCCCTAACAACACACAAGGCAATTATTGTACTGCCAAGACGAGTTTTGCCTCCTCCCAAACAACACACAGACACGCACACAAACAGGTAGATTGACACAAGAGTAAAACCAATCCTAATGCCTGTCCTGTGGAATAATAACACAGCTGCCCTTGCCAGCTGACCTCTTATAGGCCAAACAGCCTGTCTATCAAACTAATGGGGTGGAACGCTGGCATATTGCTTCCCTACAATCCCTCGGCAAAGCCGGGACACTCATTTACTTCATTCAGCTTGTTGCCAAGGCAACATTTAGGATGGGTCTGTTGTTGGATGGACGCACAAACATGCAGACACACACACCTTCATATATGCACACATGAACTCCTGCATACATTGTCACAGAAACATATCGCAATCTGATAAATAGAAATAAATGTGTAGCACATGCGAAGCCAATAACGTGACCCATTACAATCAGCGGTGAAACAAACAAATTTATGTATGACGCCGGGAGACAGGCAGCTCTGCCTGCATGTGGAAGGCACACAAAGTACCCCTTTGCCACTTTTCTCATCTCCACACCCCAAAACCAATCTACCACTCTCTCCCTTCATTCACAATCCATGCTCTTTTGTTCATTTGTTCTAAAAAGCGAGCAGACAAGCCTATTCTCTGCTCGTATTTGTCTCCGAATACAGATGAAGAGAAAGCAGAGGAAGAGCGAGCTGCAGACACATGGGACCACAGCCGAGGGACTTTCAGCACATGCTATCAAGCCCCATCCTCGCTCCTGAGGATTGATTATAGATGTCAGCTCACACAAATTCAGTAGAGCTTTTCAGCTCTGCAAGAAAATCCTGAGAGAAAAGATTCTGGCTTTTTTTTCCCCCCCACCCGTCGCCAACAAATTAGAAAATGCAGGAAGCTGAATTTTAATTGAGAACCTGCTCATCTTTTGTAGGCACTGCCTGAATGTCTTGGAAGATCCAAATCAGTGAAATGCCAGCAGTGTCTGCATGACTGCTTCACTACCAGCTAAAACATGCCTCTTTAATGGAGCAGTATTATGTATTTTTCAGGCACATGGTGCCATTTTATAACATAATCAAGTAACTATGTTACCTGCAGTTGTTGTGAAAATGCTGTATAGATCAAACATAACTTAAAAGAAATTTGACTTCGCAATTTAACGTCTTGAAATTGGCCTCTGTTTCTTTAAGAAGCTTTTATTTTATCTGATACCCGGCTTCATCGTAACAATGCTCTTTATTATGCCGTTTTCAGCCATCTTGAATGTTTCACTGAGAAGTAGTTTGTATGATAAACTCAGCAGATTCACAGTTTCACTGGAGTTTTGTTAATTGCTGAACTAATTGCTGAGCCGGATGTCTTAAGATAATTTTGATGTTAGGAAAATCCCATTGGCTTTTATACCAATGATTGAAGTGCATGAGATCCACTCCAGTTCCTGTTTTAAACAGGGAATATCACTGCACATAACATTTGACTGTATTGAAGAATTGGTTGTAGAAGAAGAATGCATGGAGGAATTACTAGTAACTACAAAGTTTGACCTTAAAAATTTTATTTTTCCTTGTTTTTAGAAGCATATTTAACATTTTGCTTATATTCATATTATTATATTGAAGGCCTTCCTGATATTTCTGTTTCCTAGGCATCACTTGAGTTGCAAAAATGTGGATCTGCACAGCCAACCCAACCACAAAAAAAAACCCCAAAAAAAAAACACTCAGTTCTGATAGCAACTGTACATCTCCTCTGGTGAGACGTCTTTCGTGAGAACAAAAATGATAGAATAGAAATATCTTTTACTGTCCCTCAGTGAGGTAATTCAGGAGCAACAGCAGCAAAGAGAAAATGGAAGCCTGCACAGAGGTAAAAATAAAACTGTAAGGAAGAACACATTTCCAGGATAAAGAATACTGTGCAGGTTCTCAAATGGCAAATTCAAAGAATATGAACTGATATAATAATTTTATAGATTTTCTAAGTGATGAAATGTGCCCGAACTGCAAGTATAAACCAGGAGCTAATAGTTTTGCCATTATGCCACACTTTTCCATTTGCAGATGATGGTTTTTAAAGTTTGGGATGTGATCTAACAAGCTTTAAACCTGACCTGTCTGCTGTGTTTGTTGGTGTCCATGATGCTGCTTCTTTACTAATGTTCTCCCAGAACAGCTGGTTTTCCACTCTGGACTCGTTATGAGACACTGAAAAGTAACTGACTGTACTGGATTTAAGTATATCAGAGTAACAGGAATAAAATACATCACGCGTCTTTTTAAGAATTTCTTTTGGAAGTAGATTTGGTCAAGAAGTAGATTTTCTTCTGGCTATAAATGTGACAAAATGTGACAAATCAAGGAACTGCATTTCATTAAAATGTCCCATAAAGAATCAAAATGTTTTCTTTTCCGCTGCTCTGCAACATTTAGAATCAGGTGTCACATATTCAGAATTAAACTTGTAGTGAAATCCAATACCAGTCAAGCAACTTTGAGTCTGGATCATAAATGCATCAAATGAACAAAGGCTGGCTGTAATGGGAGGTTAATGGGAGCCATGTTGCTGCTCACAGAGGTCAGGAGACAATCCCTCCAGAGATAAGAAGGAGCACAAAAACCACAGCTGTCAAGGCAAAGCTCAAATGATGCTGCAGAAGCCAGAGTTAGCCAAATCATGTGGGTCTTAGTGTTCCTTTGTTGCAGAGAGTAATCTTCTTCCACAGCCCACAGCAAGGAAGCACTGTTCATGGAGCAGTTCATATTGCCGATGTGTAATAAAGGGACTTTGGGAGATGCAAGGAATTCACAAGCCCGACGCAGTGGATCAGTAACAGGCTGCTGCTCCTCTTATCCACTATACTTTAAGTACTGTGCAATAAAAATAGTGCAACACGAGGCGCTGCTTTGTCCTGTCAGTAGCGTTCATCCAGTCATAAGCTTTTGTAGCTAAACAAAGGATTTAGCAAATTATTAGGTGGCAAGGAATAAGCAGACAGGGTGAAGCCTGTCACGAATTATGTGAGCATGAATCGTCTCAGAAATAATGGTGATCAACGACTCGGCTGACTTCCTGTTCTCACCTTGTGCCAATATCAATTTTACATTAGCATTATTAGCAGCTATTGCTGCTCAACCACCATCCTGCTTTCTTCATATTATTAGGCTTTCCCTCATCCTGTCGTAAAATCAAACTGTGCAAGTTGGCTTTGTAACCTTTTATGATGTGAAGGGAAGATGCTCCAACCTGAAAGCAGCTGGACGGTTCTTAGTGGTATAAAATATACAGAATGTGTCCTAAATAAAGAGGAAGAAAGGGAAACAAACAACATGGTCAATGTTGTAGTAGAGAAAACCTTTCCGTTTGTGTTGAGATGTAAAAAAAAAAAAATGGAGAGGAAAATATTTGTGTGCACCAGAATATTGTAGCAAGTTAGTGTGTTAGATTGTTAGATTGGTGGAAACATGTTGTCCACCCAGTGTTTGTCTTTTAAATGAAAGCATTTGCATGCATTAATCTAGCTGATCTAGAGCATCATGGGAATCTTATTACGGCTTAGGACATTTGGAAATATAAACATGGTATAAAAGGCTGCTGATTTAAGCAGTTTTATATTCTTTGAACTCAATAGGGGAATTTCTTGCTATCTAAGCCATAATAATCAGGGATTGCCAAATGATTTTCTGCGTTTACCAACAGGAGTAATAATTTATTGAGTCTGTCTGGTGCTAAGCGAGGATTGCACAGTGGATTTTCAGAGATAATAAGGGAAAAATATGTTTCCCTGTTGTACTCTTTTCTCTTCATCACAAGAGTTTTCTACACCCAAATCTTAACCTCGTAGGTTTGGGAACCGAGATTGGAAAAAGGTTGAAGTTGTGTCTTTGAGCCATTTCTGTGTTTATTTGTCCGTCTGTTTTAGATTATTTCCTAATGATTTACTCTATTATGACCCATTTTCAAATGTAAAGTAGAAGCCATTTGATTTTTGTTCATTATGTCTTTGTTTTCCAAATAGTTAATGACGCCATGCACAAGATCTTAGGATACTGATGATAAACTCATGTCTGCCTGGCTCCTCATACAGCTTCGTTTCTCACAGTTACAGTAATTTTAAACCTTTTAAAATTTTGACTTAAGCTATTGGGTCAAAATCTGAGGAAGTACATATTTTTCTTTTATATAATTCATAAGAATATAAACAAACATCTGCTTTTACTTGAATGGCATGTCCAAACATATTTCCTAATGTGAAGACAGGCTCCATGAAACGAGTCTCGATGTCATAGAAATGTTTAAAAAGTCCTGCATTACTAATTTTAAAGTTCCAAGACACTCAGAAAACTTAAAAACAAATCAAATAATTTGATACAGATTTGAGAAACAAGTAGATGGGCCACTAAGTGGAGCACAAGTTTTCTCCACACTAAAATAGATTCAGATTAAGGGGCATATTTTTTTTAATTACTATTATTATGACGCCCCAATGAAAAATTAATTTATCTTTGGTCTTTTATGAAGAGGTGCCAACATTTGTAGAGTGTGCTGTGATAGTCAGAGTGAATGGATCAATAAAGTAATTTTAGAAGATGAACAGCGCCACTAAGTCTTACTATAAGGCTTAAAAGCTGAGGTAATATGAATGTAAAAGTTTTAATTATCTCTAAGGTAATGACTACAAGAGTTATCTTCTCAAACATTGTTTCCATGTCCTTTGATTCATGGTTAGTGTTAAATCTGAGTAGAAACCCCCAGAAAGCTGTAAAATGTGCAATTTGTTGCTTCGGGGTAAAAATCAGTGATACCCTGGGGGTAAACTGTACTGTCATCTTTCATGACTGCACTACAGATGAAAGGAGACACTGCTGCTTCCAACCTTTGGGGATTATCTACCTTGTCTTGAAATAAACAAACAGGTTTGGCTTCTCATCCTTACAAAGTGCTTCAGTCTGACAAAATGTGGGGCCAAAATACTGAGGAAAACTCAAACCAAAGGTAAACTCTGACATTTATGATCAAAACGTCACCCATGTTCTGGGGATTTTTGTTAAATGTATTTAGAATCAAAACAACACTGACTCAAAATTAATAAGAGATGTGTAGGGAGTGAAATAAAAGCAGAATGAGGGGCCAAACATTTAGACCATCAATCATGTGTCGTCACAGATGCCGCCTCCTGAACTGTATGCTGATTATCCAGATGGTCTCTGTCCTCTTTAGCCCAAAGGATTTAATGTCCATGATTTCAAAATGTTAAATTCATCAGAGCATAACGTTGTCTTTCCCTCGGTTTCAGTCCACCTCAGATAAACCCTGAGAATGTCTCTGCATTCTTTTCTTAATGGTTTTTAAGTTGTGTTTATGCCTACCGTTACAAACTGCACTCCTGAACCCATACAATGGCTTTCTCTTTTCAATATCTCTGTTCTGAAAGCAAATCCTCACAGGTGCCTGAGGATCATGGCCATGTGATATCAGTTTTTAAGCCTGTCCATTGCAGAAAGTTTATTTCTTCCAGGATTATGGGAGACTTTCTATGTATCATCAGTCGGAAACTAGTAAAATGTGCAGCATTTAAATGAAATGTAAATGTTTGTCCTTCACTGTAAGTGAAGCAAGGCAGGAGCCATAAGGTCAGAGGTCAGAGGGAATTTGTTGTTGCTTTTTTAAACAATATAAAATGTTAACGTTACTTTTAGTAAGAAAATTATGAAAAACATTTTAAATGCTGTTAACCAAATCACCTTCACTTGTTCTGAAAATGCTACATGTTTAAAAAGTGGCTGACTTTGCAGTGTGATGCCTTGACATTGGGTCTCTGTCTCTTTAAGAAGCTCCTTCTCTTCAGCTCCTAATTAGAACAATGCTCCTCCATGATGCACTTTATAACCCTTGCACTAAGGAGTAGTTTGTACAATAAGCTGATAACCAGGCGCTTGCTTATTGCTGCTGCTGCTAGTCTAGTGGAGATGTGTGAGAAAGGTGCTGTGCTGGTAAAATTTAAAGATGACGTTAAACCTAAATCTATCAGGCGTATCAATAAGTCTTGTTTCTATAATAATTGTTAACAATTCTTAATGTCTCAAACCATTTTTACCTCAAAAAGCATATTTATTGTAAGATGCTTCATCAAGATCATAACTTCCATCATTAATCATTGAAAGATTTGTGTAACTTTAAAAGCATATTTATATAAATCAGTAAAATACATAAATACTCATGCTGATTTTGGTTACTTTGGCTTAAGTAGTGCACCACACACAGTCTTTTTATACTATAAGTTCTTTAATAAGGTCTTGAATAATTCTGAAGGGCATCTGTGAACTTCAGCTACTTTTTTATTGAGGCACTTATTTTCAATCCAGTCCTCTCAGGGCTGCATGTTTCAGGAAAACATGTAACTGTGGTATGACTGACAAACAGAGCAATGACAATATTGATTGTGATGTGACTCGCATTTTCAGCGTTCCTCTTTCTCTTCCACCGTCACATTGTCTGTGCCACTGTGCAGCACAAATTTACATTTTATTGCCAACGTCCAAGTCCTTCAACACGTCTATTTTCAGATGGTTTGTTTGTTCACTTCAAAATCTCAACCTTCCAAGCGCAGGACTGAACCTGAATCAAGAAGCATCGAAGTGCTTATACAGCTTAGCAAAGAGCAAAATTTTAAATTACATCCCCCCAATCCGGACGCCGGAGTCCTCATTACATCTTCAGTGTCTTCATTGTTTTGAGGACATGGAAAAAAAAAAAACTTTACAAATGTGTCCTACATGCACCTGAGCACTCAACACAAACAGTATTAACTTAATATAAAGCCTTATTTAATAATGTTGTATGGTGTGGTTGGTATGGCTTGTTGTTGAAGCCTGAACAGAAACGAAATGTTTCAGATATCTCCACTATGAAGAACAATATTTTGAGTCTTTGGTGCAAGGCTGGCATTGCTATGTAATTACACTAATGTAACTTTTTTTTTTATCAACGACAGCTGATGTATTAGCTTGAATCTGTTTGTAATTATGGTGTTTGCAATTAATAAAAAAGTGCAGAAATATTCAATTTCAGATGCTTGTTCTGCTAAATCGTCTGGTATATGTGGAAAACACTCAGTTATTCCTCAGGCTTATGAACAGAAGGTTGTTTAAAAGGGGGATATGATGCATTTTCCAGGCATATAGTGACATTTTATACCACAATCAAGTAACTTCAGTCGTTTTAAAAAGGCTTTACATATCAAAAACAATCAAGCAAGCGTCATAGCCGTATTTGATCCCTTGATAATGGTCTCTGTCTCTTTAAGAAGCTTCTACTCTTTCCGATACGCCCCCTTCTGCCTGTCAGTGTTAACTGCTGCTGCCGCTAGTCTGGAGGAGGAGCTGAGTGAGGAAGGCATGGAGGGATATCATGTGAAGAGGAAGTGCAGCTGGACACTGCAGCTCTGCGGAGGAGCTTTGGGTAAATAGGCAGTGCTTTGGGCAGCAACACTCCAGGTATATTTAAGAGGAGGAAATTACATAACACAATATAAAGCTCGAAAGGTCGATTTTGCATAATATCCTACAAATTAAATGATAAAAAAAACACAAGCCTATTTAAATGGCAGTGTCCAAATAAAAACTTCAAAAAGAGAATAAAAAGCTAGTACTGCCTGGGAACATACAAAAATGCCTGCAAAATGTGAACATTCTGATGCTTAAGCAGCAAATATAAAATGCTGATTGAAAAATAGAAGTTCAAAGTCTATCAGTCTAATTACCCAGTCCTCTTCTGGTTTTATTTTCTATTTATAAAAATCTATCAAATCAATGAAACATTGACAAATGCTGAAATAAATGAACAGCTGCATGACACGGACATTAAAGTGGGTTCGTTTCCTGCTTGTTGTTGATGCGCCGCCGCCGCCGACGGAGCGCAGCGCTCCTCTGCATTGACGAGTGGAAACAATGTCGGCAGGTGTGCATTTGATCAAACCGAATCAGATTTACCCAGGTACCCTTGAGACTGAGTAAGCACCGTAAAGACCTTTTGTTGCCTCACCTCTGACTAAAAAAAATAAACAATCTCAAAAGCTGAGTGAATGAGAGCTGTGTAACTCAGCGCACAGTGGGAATGGCGATGTATTCCTGATGATGTTTGTGTGTTTTTTCCCCACTGGGCTCGGCTCGTGCATCTGTCTGTCCCCAGCGACCGACTCCAAAACACTATTGGACCTTTTGTTGCTTTTGTCTGTCTTTTTCTTTTTGTTCTAAGCATCATTTGCCTCCTATTTCTTTTGTTGTTTTTTTCCATTCTTCACTCATCTCTACCCTCACCTCTCTCTAATTAACACCTACTGCAGGCTCTATCTGCCATGGAAAACCCCCAGGGACGAAGCTGGAAAAGGAGAGGGTGAGGAGGAAACAAATACAATGAGACTTCAGAGAAATCAACTGAGAAAGTGAGAAATGGGAAGCAATCGGATTCAGAATGGGGCTGCTGGGTACGAGATATGGTTCAAAAGTATAAACTAAACCAGTTTACCGTGCTGTGAAAAAGTACTTGCCCCTTCAAAGATGTCTCATTGTCTTTCTTTTTTTACACATTTAAAATCAAAGAAATTATTGCATCAAAGACAACCATAATTCATACAAAGTGCAGTGTTAAAACGATTATTTCGTGTATTAAGGGAACAAATAAATGAAGTCACGTCTCAAGTCCTTTGCTACAAAACACAGCCAAAGAGAGAAACTTTTTGGGAACACCCACCACGAAGGTGTGAAGTACTCCACAAGCGCAGAAAACACGGCTGCAGGGTTTATTTTATGTATGCACGGGCTGATAAAAATGCGGATGACATCTATGAAAATAACCTGGGCTTCTATTACACCTGAGCAGAAGATGAGGTTCCATGTTGGGCTGCATCGATGCAGTAACTCATGCAGAAGGAGGCCCAAAACAAGCAGTGACTCAATAGAAACACTCAGAAGTCTGACATTTCTAATGTTGCTCCAAACGAAACAATTCTGCAAAGAAAAGTGGGCCAAAATTCATCCAAGGCTAAGTTAAAGACTGATTGTAATGAGGATGGGACAGCCAGTTATTTGGTTTAAGGAGAATTACTTTTTCACCTAAACTCAGATGAATCTGACAGCTGATGCATAAAATAACTGTTTGAAAACTTCTTTTTGTTTTTATTAGGCTTATCTTTGCCCGATACTGAAATTTGGCCAATGATCTGAAACATCTGTGTAAAAACAACAAACAAAACAAAACAGTAAGAGGGCAGCACTGTATATTCATCTTAATGCAGCAGTCAGATGAATACACATAATCAACTGCTCTCCATAAACCATCTCTCTCTGCAAATCCACCAGAGACCAGGGGACGACATCAAACGCTGCCGGAGATCTCGAGGTACTTCACTGTTCGCGTGCGTGACGCGATGGGAGGCGAGTGGGCCGCCCCTTCTGATGCATCGAGCCGGTTGTTAAGGAGTCGGGGTGGAGCCTTAGTGTGCATGAAGACACTGAGGACTTCAATGGATCATTTTTAGCCAAGCAAAGCCACTGTTATGCGCTGATAAATGAACACAGAGAGGCAGGCACGCTGGTGTGTCCTAAATAGTTCACCACGGCGACCGGGAACACACGCAGGAACACGCAGAAACTAATTGGAAGGGTAAAAACGGCAGCATGGTGGAGCGAGCGGGTGGGTCTGTCTGAGAGGCTGAAGCTGTTTGAGTGAACAAAGGCAAAGAAAACAACCACAGGCAAATGCTCACTCCTCAAATTTGCAAACTCCAACGTACACACACACACACACACACACACACACACAGGCTGTGTAAACGGTGTGTGTGTGTCCTTAGCGAATGCAGCCACTGCATTAGTAGTGTAGATTTATTACAAATATTGATTAACCACGGACGACTCAACATCACACTTGCGTTGCAAAGCACTGAGTCAACAATACGTAGAAAAATGACTGTTTATTTCCGCAGCACTCACACAACAATAAATTATGAACTATTGACTTTGCACCTGTGTGCACCAACATGGAGGGAGGAAACGAGCAGACAGGCACACGCTGAGCAGCATGCAAAGGCACCATGAACACCTGCCACAACAAAGACCTGCCTGTTACCAAACACAAAGGAAAATTCACACCAAAACACTCACTACTGGAGCCACCGAATTAAGAGACGTTTATTCTTGAAATAAATCCTCTGGCCGTGATTTATGGTGGTGTCTTTGCATTCAGTTCATGCTAGATGGTAAAGAGTCAGACAGGTTGGTACTCACCTCCACCTCCTCCAAGCAGGCTCTTATTGGCTGAAAGAGAGGAGAAGAAAAGAGCTTTTCAACAGAAGTGATCAATGCAGAGTCTAATGGGTTTAACCTTTTGTCACTGATTTTGATATAAACCAACAAAAACACATTCAGATTAGAGGATTTGCTGCTAATGCTTGTGTCTGCAGCTTGTTGTTGGATCCATCTTAGCCCAAAACTGTAAGCTAAAGGACATATAACCTAATTTGATCAATGTGTCTGTAGCATTATTTCCTTTATTTTCCTCAAAAATAGCCACTTACAATGAAAACCCATCAAACATATTTTGTCTCTTCTTTTTAATAAAAAAGAAAAAAATATATTTTTTTTATCATCTGAAAGGAAAATCACAGATTAACAGCAGCAAAGGATAATCAACCGAAGCACACAAATACACACATTATGAGACAATAAAGTATAAAAAAAACCCTCTGAAGTAAACAAAACAAACATAATACAAGGTGAAACCCTGTTGGAATAAAGTGTGCTTGTTCAAACTTTTCAACAACTTTTTCAAATAACCTTGGTGTTTTTAGATGCTTGCAATATTTTCCTTTTTCAAACAGAAATTTAATTAATCCACAAAAAACCAGGGCCAAACTTGTTAGTCCTCTTAATGCTTCCAGCCTTTCTGGATGTTTATTTTGCTGGATAACAGCTTGCAGGCATTGGCTGTAGTTTTTGACTAGCTTCTGACAACCCTGAGGAATCCCAGCTTGTTCTTCGACCAAATTATTTGATGACCTTCTGACATGAAGCTTCATCTTCAGTTTAGGGCTTCAAGTCAGTCAAAACTTTATTGTTCTGGAGGTTCTCTGGAGTGTCTATGAACTCCTTGGCTTCAAGTTTTTTTTTTTTCCTCATTTGTTCTGTGTGGATCTGGTTGAATTTTGTGGAAACCTTTTTTTTTTAATCCTGCGCCCTCTTGGCAAATAAGTCCGAGCCAAATGTTTGCTTTGCTTGATGCTTTTTCCCCCAAAAAATACTCAGTTTAACCTTTATGAGCTTTGAGCATCACAATGTTAAAACCAATGGTCAATAAAAGGTTTTAGTTGAAGAATTGTAATTAACAATTAACCATATTTTAATTTAAAACTAAATAAAATAAGCAACATGTTCAATTCAAAAACCCTTTTTGCTTCTAAACTGTTGAATAAATGACAGAGTTTGGGACATCTGTGCCTGCTTGCAGCATGTTTTGCATTTTAGGGTTGAATAGCTTTGGTGATAAGCTAACTCCTGTTTGCACAAGTTACACAGAACAAAAGTGTTTCCAGCATCACATCAGATAAATTTCTGAAGCAGAAATTAATCCCCAGCGGGACAGGATAAGTGGATGTTGCTTGTGTGTCAGATTTCCAGGTGTACCAGAAACGCCTAAATGTAAAAACAAAAAAGATGTGATTGACTTAAAATTTTAATACGCAAAGTCTTATTTTTACGCATTAAAATTAATTTATTTAATCAAAATTTAAGTGTTAAATGTAATAAACACATTACAACAAGAAATGTTCAGATTTTGGTGACCTAAGAGGCCTTAGTTAATATTTCTTTGAAGGTTTTTCTGTGGACTATTCTCACAGAAATGTTGGTTCTGTACTTGACATTCCTAAAAATTTTCTTACCCATAAACCATTTACTTATGAATCATTTATAGACAACAAATCTACAAAACTCAGGGGCAAACAAACCTATCAATGAACCTTTAAACTCATTTTGTTCTTATTTGTTCTCAGTTGAACCCAAATTAAAAACCAATACTAACACTGCTTAAAATTGAGACGTTTTGTGTTTTAGCAACATTAAAGTCATTCAGAAGCATCTCTTTTGCACTTTATTTAGCCACAAATAAAGTGCTCTCTCATGGTCAAATATTAGGACTGGACAGAAACAAAAGCGGGGGTCATTTTGCAGTCTTTTAAAAACAAATTAGAAAGAAATTAGAGGTGGTTTAAAATCCTGTCAAAGTACTGTGTTTGTCAATGACCACAGCAACTCCTTTCCTCATTAATTTTCTGTATCATTGGTCAAAGAAAACTGTTAAAAAGAATCACAGTAGGATCATTTGTGAGCATTTTTGTTTAGCTGTAATGATTAACAGTATTTGTAAAAAAAAATATTCCTGAAACGATGCATCTGATGGCAGAAGATCAACAATGAAACCTCAGTGTGATTTTTATTCTAAAATGGACGGAAAGGAACGAGGGGAAGAGGCTCATGCTGCCATGCTGGAAACATTAACATGACCCAGAGATGCATAGTCATGAGCGAGCTTTACACGGCACAGTTCTCGTTACCGACAGACAGACAGTACATGCGTCATGTTGCCTTGGCTGATGCTGCCCTATTGATTTTGTTTGTCACAGAATGTACCAGAAAATAAGTGCAGCTGGTCACAGAGTTGAAAAGAGGAAGATGCAGCTCTTACATAATCATGTCAGCATCTGTTCTTATTTTATATGAAAGAACATATATATCTGGTGCGCTTCAGACTTATTTGTTCTGGCTGGGGTTTGTTTTTTTTAATGAACTTGGACCTTTAATGTGTTCAGGTTAGTTTATGTTTACACCTTCATCCTGAAATGTTCCTGTGCCACCTGTGTTTTGACACCACAGTCAAATGTTTGCTCTACTGATCGATAAATCAATAACTGCTGGTTTCAGCTTACATCATGATAGTAATTACAGGAAATTTAAGTATTATACATTGTTAAGGATTTTTTATATTAACCCCTCAAGCCTTTGTATTTTTTAAATGACAGCAGCTTGACTTCATTTTTTTTATTTGTCACAGAACTAGAAACTTCAGTGTTTTTTTTATTTGAATTTTATCTGATAAATCAATGCAAAGCAGTGCGTAGTTCCACCCTTTTGTTCGTCTTTACCAGCTTTGTACATCTAGACAATGAATCGAGACATTTTTAAAATATGCTTCAGTTCAGTCAGACTGGATGGAAACGTCTGAGCAGGCTTTTCCCAAATATTCCCATTTAAACACAAGAGCATAACTTTGATCTGAAGCTGCTCTGATAAACATCCAACCAGCTCTGGTTGGTTGGATGTTTATCACCTGCCCTCCCTACAAGTGTTTCGGTCTTTTGCATCTACTAACTGGTTTACTTCCAGAGCTGCCCCGTATTTAGTTGAATGAATGACTTTATTTTCTTATTGTACACTAAAATCATAATGAAATCAAGAGCATCTCTCCCACTATCTTGTATCTCCATGGGGATGATGTGTTCAGGGAGAACAGATTCAGTTTTCTGTCACTAGTAGCTTTTCTCTTATAAGCCAAAAAGTCAAATTTTGGTCTAATCTGACAATTAGACTGAGTCCTTGTTAAATTGTCAAAAAGTGTTTTAATATATAGAACAAATTGTAATAGTCTTTCAAATATTTTATCCAAGCTATCTTTCTCCCAACATTGGTATTGAGATGGTAACCATGATTTCACATACTGCAAATTACATAAATGTGATTATTTTATTCATCTCTAGTGCCAAACCCAACTAATCCTTTGTCTATAATATACAAAAATATAAAATTAGTCCAAACTTTTAAATTCAGGAAGAAAAAAAAGTGAAGCCAGATTTATACAACTGAATCTCGTGTTTCTCCACATTATCGCAGGTCTGTAACATGTTTCAGGATCTCTCATTAGGATTAGCACTCACCGCTCCAATCTCTTTCACAGCTCTCCGTAGCACCAGTTTATAGCCTGTTAATCTTATACATGTGCCATTTCTGGTGCCGCCACCCTGATTTGATGGGTAGAATAAGAACCAGCAGGTTCTAAATCTTATCAAGGAGAACAGAGAGGCACAGCACATTATTAGAGGCTAACTCCACTGTCCACGAAGCTAATGAATAAACTCATGCTGAGTCTCCGGTCCTAAGGATTACAAACAATTCAGTGGGAAGAAAAAGAGACAAAATGGCTTGATTTTCCTTTTAGTCATGGAAGTCCCTCTTAACACAGCTTTTCTTACCAATAACAAAAAGGTGACTGCTGCTTGAATATAATAACGTAATGAGCTTGTTTAACAGACTGAATTAATGCTTGTAGCTTAGCTGGCCAGCATGTCTCCAATCATTACCCTTCCCTGCTTGTATCATGTCACTGCACAGCTTTAAAAGTGTAAACTGCTGGCAGGGTGATAAGCCTGGCTGTGGCTGCTTTCAACATATGCGATACCCAAGTGTTTTCTCACCCGCATAACCAAAAAAACGTGTGGAGTCAGCAACACTAGCCCAGGGACATCTGCAGTGCCTTCAGTTAACTCAAACCTGACCAAAAACTCATAAAAATATATTACGTTTTTCTGGGGGTGGTTCCTGGTGTTTTTGCATCACATCCTCACTGATGTGACCATGTTAGCATAATCTGATAAGCACATAATCTCACTGCGAGAGGCGGTTAGAGAGACGTGTCAGAAAACACAGGGGACATCCCTCGTTTTAGATACCACTTGCCAGCAGGCACTGAGCCAGCTGAGACTGTGCGTTGTATCAGGAAACTTGGTTTTAAGGCGGGAGGAAGAGGAGCTAAATCTACACGTGTCTGAAGATTATTCAAACATCAAGCTGTGCTGCCTCATTACCAGTAAATAACTTGTTTTCTGCCTTAAAACTTATTTGAATTCTTGATGTGGGCTACAGCCTGACGTTTCATCTACAACAGATGAAAATCTTAACACTAGTTTCAAATATGCAGCAATAACGTTGCACAACCAGAGTTGCTAGCTAGAAAGAAAAAAAAACACATGACTTTATTGCTACAAAGGCTGAAAATTACAGATTTTACAATCAGAAATGTGAATTTGTGAGCCGAACATCATCACTGTGTTGTGTTTCCAACCAAACTCAACATTATATCTACCAAGCATTACACCAAAGTCAAGGTTATATCTGAGCAAGAATAACAGTATGCTGCACTGTCCCAGGTGTTAAACACTATTATACAACCATAACAGGTATTTTAACTTAATTAAATTTCTACAGGGAAATTGTTTAACGAGATCATTTGGCTCATGAAGAGCCCAGATGTAATGTAGAGCATTAGGAAAACGAAGTACACCTACAGAGGCAATAACCTAAGGTACTCATTTTCTGTCTCTCACCAGGTTGTGGATGTTTTCTGGCCCATTTTGCTTTGCAGAATTGTTTGAGTTCATTGAGTTGTTCAGACACTCATTTCTGCACTGCTTTTCAGTTCCCACAACAACATCTTAATATCTTTTCAGGCGCTCTACTGTTGATTTACTATGAGTTTAAACATATAAAATCAAGTCTTGACCAAACTTTACTGACAGATGGACTCATATTTGACTCTGGAATACTTTGGTCCATCCACGACCGAATGGGTACGAAGTGTTTGTGCTGATTTGTTGTGTTTGGTTTGGTTTGAAACGTCATATGTCGAAATGATATTCTTTCTCTCAGCATCTTATCCAAACAGTGTCACATTTGATATTGTGCTAACACACACCTGTATGCGCCAAAGTAGGGATTTGCCGAATGTCCTGACTTTACAGAAATGCTTACACTGATGACATTTAATTAGGAGCAACTGGCCTCTTCTTTCCTCCTATGGAAGCAGCAAGAATATACTTAGTTTGCCCGAAGAGTACTGACAGACGAGGAGATTATGTTTTTCTCATCACTTTATTTATTTCTGCTTTTAAATATGGGCGCTTAACACTGCTGTCTGAGGTAATTAAGAAGCTAGTTTTTCTTAGGTGAAAGGGTTTTGGCACTTCCACAGCAGGTTTACTGGACTTTCCAACTTCTAAGTTGTGAAAATTATCAGGCACTCCCCTAGGTGCAACATTTCTGAGTAGAAAAGCCATAAGTTGCTTACTAACCCTGACCTCATAAACAAATTTGGCAACGTGCACACATTTAAAACGTGATGAAAGCTGCAGTAATGAGGTATGTATTTCCATATCTACTCTAAAGCTCTTGCTATAAAAGGAAGCATTTTGGATCCATTCTTTACAGATAGTAAACCCTAAAGGAGCTGGTGCTGAACTGTTTTCTTTGACTTTAGTGACTATGTATTAATATGTGCTTGAGATTTTATAGAACCTTGTATATTATTGTTGTCAGTGTTTACACTCGTTTATCTGCATATAGACACCTTGTCAGATCTGTAACAAACTGACAAAGGTATGTAGTGAAGGATTGTTTTTTTTTTACCATATTAAAACGCTTGTGTATTTTTGGTGTGCTGGTTATTTCCAACTTTTGTGACTCTAAGGTTTGGATTTCAGCTAATCTGTTACACAGAAACCAAAATGCTAGACTGGCTGAATGCATTAAGAACTGAGAAATGCATTGTTGTTGGCTTACTGGTAACAAACTGGTCACTGAGTGCAATAATAAGCTAATCCTACTGGTTTTCTGACTTGCATTTGGAACTGGGTTATTTAAGGTCAAAAGTCATCCCCAGATCAGAGCTGTGACTGCTGAGGTGAATGAAACCCTTGATGTTTTACAGCCTGGGAATAAATACTAAAACGTATGTAACATTTAGTGCAGAGAGATAAAACGCATGACTGTAAAGCTGCTGACTAGAAATAATCTCATGAAAGAGATGCAGATAAAGGTAAAAAAAAAAAAAAAAAACCTCCATAAGTATATGCTGCAAGGCAACCAATATGTTGAGAGGCTGAGAGTTTAGACCACTTGGATGAAAACACCTTTGACAGCTGAGTCCCAGTTTCACACCTGGGCAGCTGGGTCTGTGGTGCATGTCATTTCCTGACTCCCTTTCCCACCTTTCATGTCTGTTTGAACAGCAACAATCTATTAAAGGAGCCAAAATACAAGGAGAAAACCTTCACAGCAATAAAACTGTAGGGCACTGAGCTGAACATGTGGATTCTTGCTCTGAAAAAATATTCACTCCCTTGTGGGTTTCTTTTGTTTTTGTTTTTTTAAGCACACATAAGTGTTTCAGACAATCAAGGTAACTTTAAAAATCAAACAAAAGTAACCAGAGTAAATATAGATGAGTTCACGAATCGCACAAACCAACCTAGCCTTACCTGAAAAGTAATTACCAACATTTTTAAATCATTAATTATTTTTTTGTTGTTGCTGCTTTAAGCTGAGTTAAAATAAACCAGCCACACCCAGGCCTGATTACTGTCAAATCAATATTCAATAAATTAAACAAACCCTGTCCAGAAAAATAAAGGAGGCTTTAAAACACCATGTCACGTCCAGATTTAGAGAAAGGTGGTGGAAGTGAGATGACAGGCTGCTTTACTGCTTCCGGTGGCTCAGTCAAAGTCAGGATCTAAATTTAACTGAAATGTTGTGGCATGACCCAAAATAAACCATTCATGCTCGAAATGGCTGCTAAGTGGATGGATAAAAGCTGACATTTTCCTGAGGAAAATGTGAGGAAAAAGTCTAATGAAAGTATTTTTTCATTTGACTTATTCAAATGAAAAAAGCCAAATAAAAGTATTTTTTATGTCCTTAGCTACATGCAAGAAGAAAAATGCTGTCAGTTAGATTTTCAGTTTCAAGCTTGCAGCACCCTGAGGTGAGAGAATCATTGCTGCAATATCCAAATCACAGTTATGAGCTTTGTTGGTGATCATAGTATAAATAGTGCAGGTTTAAATGCTTAAAGTATGATGCTCAAGAGTCATTTACCAAAGGCACCGCATCCTCTGGAAAGGCAAGAATGCAAGAGTGTGAATTGGGTATTAGGGTGATGTGTTGTTTAAAAAAACTTTATTTTACATGAGAAACACATCATGCCCAGTGGAGAAATGTGATGCTATGAGCCTGTTTTTCTACCAAAGGCCTTGGGGAACACTGATGGAGTCCATGGCATCATTGACATTCAGAAATACCAGAACATTTCCAACAAAAAGCTGATGCTTTCTGCCAGCAAACTGAAAATGGGTGCTTAGGTCCATCATCAAGACCAAAGGAGACGCTCAGATCAAGACAGAAACGCTTAACCAGACTAAAACGAGCTTACTTCTAAGAGCCAAATCCTACAGAAACCGTGTGGGGTGATCTGAATGGAGGAGAGCATAAGACGGCTCATACATCTGGATTATTAATAGACTCTGTACAAGGTGGCATGTTCAGAAATCCCTTGCTCTCTATGCTCTTCAGGCTTATGACCAGAGAAAACCAATCACTATCCTTTTGGCAAAACTGGGCTTTGCAAAGTATTGACAGCAGGGGAGCCATTACATTTGCCACTAGTGATTTTCTTAAAATACTAATTTCTCAAGAGAAGTGTTTCTATTTTTTTTTCTTTTTTACTCAACTGATTAGATGTCTTACTTTAGGATTTATTACACGTATTCACCAGAGATGCCAACAAGCCTGTCTGCAAATATCTATTAAACAAAATACTGATCGTATATTGGTTTGGACATGATCATACTTCCTGTTTTACTTAAATTGATGCCGATAATCGACAGGCTTTATCAAGTTTTGAACAAATTTCCAATTTCACAGCTCATAAAATCTCTCATTCCACACGTGGAGAGAAAGCACACCCAGAGACGAGAAATGAGATTTCTTTTTTGTGTCTAATATCGGCTGCAGTACAGTCACTCAGACTGAATTATTCTGTGACTGGTATTAAATGAGAGCAGTGGCTCTCTCACAATGTGGGAATGTGTTTTTTCACCTACTTTTGTGCTCGGTGCCCTGGCAATTACAGTGAATGTAAGTTCAACTTATATTATCCTCAATTTCGTTAAGAGTTCAGAAGGCCCATAAAGGGACAGATATTCTTTTAGTACAAAGGCTAATATATAAATATGACAGGTTTTGTGACTGTTGCCTTAAGATTTTCCAAGGTGGTCATGAAGGCCTCCATTTGATTTCTACACTTGAACAGACACAACCACTTCACAGAAAACCACTTCACAGTGGACTTTTACATAGATTTAACAATAAGCCGTGTTATTTTGTCTTTGTCTACGGCGTCAAATCTTACATGGTTGGAGGGAAGAGCAAGGAGTGGCACACTTTGTGCTCTATGAATAAACACAACAAAGACTTACAAAATAAGACTGAGTTCTTGGACAGACAACAAGAAAGCAGCCTGACGACACCATAGGGAGGCTGCGACTGCTGTAGACACTGCTGCCTTCAGATATGGCTGGACAGCACCAAGTATGACCTACTTAGTCTGAAGCTTGCTGAACCCTTTAAGGAAAATTCAGGCCTTTTTTCCACTTCTTGGCCACAGACATTTCTAGAAATGTAATGGTATGAAAAGGGAGCAGTCAAAGTAGTAAAGTAGGGATGCAAATGAATGGTTTTGAATTAATTGATGAATTAATTTAAAGTTTACTCATTTTAATCAACTGATGATTAATTGATAAGGGGCCATTTTCTTATAACCCTAATTTTCCCTTCTACTATATAAGCAGTATTTAATTGCCTTAATGTCTTTGTAAACTTGTGATTTTCTAAGTTAAACTGAGATGCAACCATGTATGTAGTTTTAAGCCAAAGTCTCAAACCTGCTGCTTAATGCCTGAAATCATGGAAAAATCTAAATAAAATCAAACATCTTGTTCATTTGAAGATCTTGGTATTTTCTAGATGCCTACAGGTGCAATCTTTATTTTTTTCAATCATGAAGCACAAACAGAGCTGGAATATCCAAACATCACGCTGTTCTGCTACGAGACGGGTTCTGTGCGCCAGAGATTAATGTGTTTTGGTGCCAAATGTGGGCATCAACCTTCGGGAAAAAACAATGGATCTTGTGAAGATGTTAGCTGAAGATTAAAGCAGAACATTAGTTTCCTCAGTGAAACTAAAAGGCCAATCAAAGTGGAAGAAGCCATTATTTCAGTAGCAACATAAAAATGCCAGACTGGGCACTCAGGAACAAAGACTTTACTGTTTGGAGGCATGTCCTGTGTTCTCATCGAACTATAATTGAAGTGTTCGGACATAACGACCATTGTTATATTTGGACGAAAAAGGGGGAAGCTTGAGCACCATGCCAGCTTTTAAGTATGGGAGTGGAGGAATGAACAATATGTGGAAATATTGAATCAACATCTCAAGACATTCTCACTCCGTCACTCCAGAACGGGACAAATTTCCTGCAAACTATTGTGAGACGCTTGTTAAGTGATACACAAAATGCTTGACCCAAATTATGGAACTGAAAAGGCAGCGTTACTAAATACAAGAAAAAATGTGCACAAGAAGAAATGTGTGCAAACTTCTGAATTTGAAGAAAGTAATATAACTATTTAATTATTGTGGCATGTGGCAAATAGAAATAATTTTGGTTTTGCTAACTGAACTAAAACAAGAGAATTTTAGTCAGATTGAAAGTTAAAAAAAATATTAAAATTTTAAATTGAAAAAAAAAAAAAAAAAAAAAAAAAAGCAAGACCAGTCACTTCCATCACCACTGTAGGTGCGATAGCGCCATTACAACATTAAAAATAAGGGTCAAGGTGGTTTCTTTTGCTTTTTGAAACAGTTTAAAGAAGTTTTCACTAACAAGCTCTGAATATCATGTTCTAAAAAAAATAATGAGATTTAGAAAAGTGTGCGCATGCATGTCTTAGCGAAAAGTTTCCTTTATGAATCAAAGTGCAGATGGAAATGAGCACCTGTGGATCCGGCTGACACTTTGCCCTCTACTTCCCCACACGCAACACCAAACGCTCACTGCGTGCATGTTGGAGCATACAAAAGAACCTGCTGATCCTCAGCTCTGGATGATGAATCAAGACCAGCAAATGAAAGCCAGAACCCAGAGGTTGTTGTGGGGCAGGAAATGTTCACACTGATGAATGCATGTTTGCATGCGCGTCTTTCATTTACGTATTCAGTGCAGCAGGATTTTCTCGAATACACATGTTTGAATTTAAACAAGCAAAATCAAACTCATGCATAAAATCACAAAAATGTTTAAATAGGTGGCAATGAATGTATTTGTAAAATTAATAGTGATGAAGATGAGAACTTTGAGCTTGTTAGTGATCAAGGTGTTTTTTATTAAATAATGGAAAATATATCAACAAATTACTATTTCAATATTATTGTTGGAACTATTTACTCTTTATATTTATTTCTTTGAATTTTGTTTAAATTTATTCTTAGTTTACTTTATACTTTAGGTTATTTACAAGGTTTACTTGTAGGTTAATATTTTTTAATTTTATTTAATCTTTGTTTCCTATAGGTAAAGGGACTGGGGCAGGACCAGATGCACTGGAGTTGTCCCTATGGTTTTATTGCTTCCCAAACTGGAAAAATAAACCATGAATAGCAACTTCCACATTTTTTGGACATTGGGCTGTGAACAAAACATCACCATGGAGCAGCAGTGGCTCATTGATTGTTTTTTTTAAATAGGATGCAGTAGAAGCCCACACCTGGCAGAAGTGATGGTTGGCCTCCAACATTGGTCAACATTTTGACCAATGTTAAAGGTCAAAAAGAGCGCTGGAAGCAGAGTAATGACATGAGATGGATAGGAATGTCAAAATGTGTTTATCGCTTATTGCTGTTGCAACATTTAACCAAAAGACACTGAACCTCCAACTATCCATGTATTCTCAGATTAAACCTATTTGTGGATTTTTCTTTTGGAACATAACCCCCAAATTATTCAAAGAAAATTAATCTATTCACTCATTTTTTTTCATACAACATGTAATATATTCAACAGAAAAGCAGCGTGGGATGCTGAAATCCCATAGGTACAATGTTGGTTGACGATAACGGCAGCAGTTTGCAAAGAATCGATCCAGAAGCATCACTCCTTTCTCTGGGCGGTGATTGGCTAAATCCTAAAAGTGGAGATAAGGAAGACCGTAGATATGGTTTCCACTACGCATATTAAAACATATTTGGTGTTTGTAGGCAGCTGCAGGTGTTTTTAGAGATGCAAAGACTCATGGATTTCAAAAATTCATGGGTGGATGTGGTCTGTAACCTCCACAACTACTGGGGTTCTACTATGATGCCATTTTGTAATTGCATAACTTCCGGTCTGGAAGTTATGCAATAATTTCTTGGTGGCAACATCAAGCTTGTAATAGTGCAGTAGTTAATGGAGTTTAATGTAAATGTAATTGGGCTAATGTGTATATTTTGGATCCTGTGGAGATTGGAGAATATTCCCTGAAGTTGCATGCTGTATTATAATACTACAATGGCAAAAAGCACAGCTCAAATTAAGCTTCAGAATGCCAAAAATAATTAAGACATCCATCCCATGACAATTGCATGTACACTGCATTTGTAGCTAGTGTTAAGTGCAAATTGGACAGGCGCTTCAAGGGATGAATGAACCGAGACAGGAGGAGGTGAAACAGGGGAAAAAAATTTATTCATGCAGAGATTCTTTTCATGTCGTCAGACACTCCATAAAAATTTGAGCCTGTCTGTTGCAAATATGAGCCGTTTTACTCTGTCACACATGAGTGACTTTTGCTATTACATTGCAGCTGTTTGGTGAATGCCAGCCATGGTGCTCTCACTCCATTTTGGTAAACTCGCAAGCGCTCCAGTACTTTATCGTACTTTCAGCTCAAATCCAAGAGTAAAAAGAGCCTAAGATGAAAAATCACCCAAGTTCCCTTCCTAATGCTCTCCTCCACTTTACCTCAGTGTGATGTAAAACGGATCACACTCTTAATGCTGAATTGAATGCTTTGCTGTCCTTTGGTGTACTAGTACTGGGTACATAATCATATCCATAGCTGACTGCCTAGGAGGTTAAAACAAGCTTTCCCAACTTCCTGCCGCACAGAAGGTGAACTAACTCCGTGTTCTACCTTTACCTTTCCTGTTACAAAAACCATTATAATTAAATCCCCCTTACAATCATTATTCATAGGATTATAAAATTATTAAGATTGTCTCCTGCAGGGTACAATAGACCTTTGATAAATGTGCAATGATCCTATTTAATGCTGCTGCTCTCTGCGCAGATACATAGGTGCTTGAGACAGAAACAGCCTCCGAGCCCTGTGGGGGAAACAAAGGCATCAAAGCAACTAAGATACTCCATGTGCATGCACAATCACGCAAGGACGGAGACGAAGCCCCACACACACGGGAGGGCGCAAACACTAAGATGTGTGTGCCCAAACACAGCGCTCGCCTGCAGCCGCACATGTACACGCACATACAAATGCAGCCAGCCACGGTTCAGTGTTTGGGTAACCATGGGGACAGCGAAGCCGAAGGTTTGCTACTGAAACCTAGTTAATTAGAGAGAGGCAGAATAATGCCGATACTCAAGGGAAAGTGTTTCGCCATCTGTTAATACCCACAAGCACCCTCTGCCCGGCCGCGCGCAGAGGAAGAAGCCGGCCGCCGCTGTTGGTGCACAGCAAACACCGCTTCTCCCACGGCGCTCCGGTACGTGGAGGCCAACAGTTTCTTCTTCTTACTGGTATTAGATGACTAATTGGAATAGCTAATACTGAGCCGCTAAATAAAGCAGGCTTGCATCTGCTGCTGACATACACCAATTATCGCGTGGGGAAGGAGATCGGGGTGATAAGTTATACAACTACATCCAGAGAGAAAAAAGGGGCGAGATGGAAGGAGGGATGGTAAGTTGACACGGAGGAGGAGGAGGAGGAGGAGAGCGCGAGGTGTCGGGGGACGGAGGAAGGGCTCGGAAAGGGAGGGGTGATGGAGGTTGAGTGAGTGAGTGTTAGAGGCAGAGACGAAGTGAAAGAGACTTGATGTTGGAGAAGAGAGAGATGCGGGACTAAATTTGCCAGAAACGTAGAGAAAAACAACAGGATGGAGTGTGCTTCGTCTTTTTAAGGAGGTAAGTGATGAAACTAAAGGGGGAGACGGACCCGTTGGAGAAGGGGATCAGATTGATGGATCAGTGGAAGAGCAGGAGCCGAATGCTGAAAACCCGGGCAGATAGAGGAGGAGAAGTTGGCTATGAGAGGAAACCCAGATAAGATATGAGCTCTCAGCTGGTTTTGGCACAGCCTAAAAACTAATGTTTATTCACCTGCATGCGCGTGTGTGTGTGTGTGTGTGTGTGTGTGTGTGTGTGTGTGTGTGTGCGCGCGCCTCTCTCAGTGGATTATGTTAGGAGACAGGAGTAATGATGATGATGACGGAAACGGGCTACAATCTACTTTACATTCAGCTGTGTTGAACCAGTCTTCCGTCTGTGCTTTCTCCGTCGCTCCATCTTATTTTTCTTCCCTTCTCCTCGCTCTCGGAGCCCACACCCCCCCACCCCCACCCCACCACCAGCCCCTGCAATTCCCCCAGGCCCCCAGAGCAACCTGTTTGTGTATTCCTCCCTCTCAAGCTCCCCTCTCCATCCTCTGCCCACTTGTCCTAACCACCATTACACCTCTTTCAGTCATTTAATTTCTAGCCATCATTCATTTGGTCCACTCGAGAATCTGAATCAATTTGCCGCTGTCCTCATGTCAAAAAGGACAAAGCTACTTATAGGATAAATGAACTAATAGTGCAAAGGCTCTACCTGACATAAGAGATTGATTACAGAGCGATTAGATAAGAAATTACTTTTTAAAAGCAGAGGACAGCCCATTAATTAAAACAAAAACAACTTTCAAAGGGAAAGAACTTAAAACACATGAAATACATATACAGCTTAAAGGAACAAACAAGCTGACAGATCAAAAAAGAAATACAATGACTGAGGTAAAAAAAAAAGAAGAAGGAAAGAAAGAAAAATGCACTTGGAGGAAATTCATCTTATTGCAGTTCTCACTCCTGCACCTGTGTTTACAGCCCTTTATTGGTTTCTCCCAGCCCCCTTGGCAAAAGCAGCTCCAAAATCTTAGTGAATATGAATGTGCTTTCAAGCTTCCTGCAGCCTCATTCACACCTGATGAACACACAGGTGCACGCATGCAGACTGGCTTGACGGTAAAGGTGGATCCCAAAGACTGAAGTGAACCGGAATATAACTGGAGACAATCAGGCTGCACTCAATGTGATCTGATTATTTCTTTTCCAGTGTGATGAAATTAATTTCGATACATTCACACGACCAGGCTTGCAGTAACCATCAGACTGCCTGGAAATTAGCAAAGCAAAGAGCAACAGGAGCCAAGGTCTCCAACAGCTCGGGGAAGAGGCTGACTAGAATTCAAATGTATGCAAATGAGCAGTCATGAGGAAGAAAAGTAGCCGAGGTGTAAAGGTGTTTTCACTTTGGGTTTTTTCCTCATAAATCTTCTTTACTTGTTCCAGCAACAGCTGGTGGCAGTTTAAAGGCTTTTTAAATGCTGGAGATAAACAGACTTCCAGCAACGTGATGCCAAAATCAAATTAGTTGAACCTTTGAATGTAAATGAGGTCATTAACTGGCAGATAGCTGTGACAGGCTTGGAAATTTGATTTATGTCAAGTACCCTGAAAATATTGGGAGAAATATGTAAAAAAAAAATTAAAAATGTTGCACAATTCAGTCTTTTTCTATCACAATGTACCTAAGTGAAACCAGGCTGGTTGTGAAAATGCCACTACGCGAAGAAGAAGAAGAACTTTAATTAGTAAATTTATATTCTGTATTGATGAAGTGAAGCTTTTCGAAAGCAAAACATATTTTTTCTACACATGGAGAAATGTTTGTGGTTCATCCAAGGCATTAGAGAGCAGAAGAGATCAAGAATTTCAGCACCTAACAGGAAGGCTGAACAAAGGACAGCAGAGTTTTTCTGTTTGTTGCTTATGTAATGTGTTACATGATATGGTTTATTTGGAAATGTTTGAATTTCAGAGAGAAGGTAAGGATTCTCCAATAAATACACAGGGAAACTGCCGTTTTCTGAATATTAGACATGCTAACTGCACTAATTGGCAAAAATAAATAAAACAGGAACTCAATCAATTTGTTGAAAATATTTCTAAAATCCAGATTGTAGAACGAGTTAATCTAATTAAATTATGGAAAAGCAATTTTGGTTAAATGGCACCGTTCACACATTTGGCAATTCAAAGTACTTCACACAAAATCAAAGGAAAAACATTAAAACGACAACAACATGTAAGCTTTGATGAAAAGAAAGAAATGTTAAAATGTAAATTAAAGTAGTGCACAATAGAAATGAAGATACCAGAAGAGCCTCAAAGCAAAGTACAATTACTGTGAAAGTTATTTTTTTAATCAAAATTGAAATTTAGTTTTTGTAGCAAAATTTTCAACATAATAATGTTTAAAATGTGATAACACTGGCATGTATTGAAGCATTAAAATGTTTTATTGCTCTTTTCAGTTGATACTAAATAACATATTGAATGAATATTGAATTGTCATTTCTAAATGTATATTTTGTCGTAAAAAAAAGTTGCACGCAGGGTTTCGTTTAAATGACAGCTGCAACAATTATTATCTCTGAACCAGCTTTGGTTTGGTGTCAGGTTTAGTTTTTAACATCTATGACCTTTTATTTTGAAAGTGGATCTTTCTTGTACTTCCTGAAGACATGGCAGTAAAACAAATTAGCTTTTAGGCAGCTTTGCACTTGAAGCAGCATCCGTATATCAATTTTCAATTTATTAATTGTTCTAAAGGCCCAAAGCACTCAGAGTTGCACTTAAAACTTATATGAACACAGAAATGTTAACGATATTCCAGGACATTCAGATAACATCCAAGACCAAAGCTAAGCACCATCATAGCTCATTAGCTAAAACTGACACTTCTAATGTATATGAAGGCAAACCATCTCTGTTTTTCTTTAGTTTGACAAAGCCTTGTGGTGCTAACAAATTGAGTTTGAGCAACCAAGTCAAACATAAAGCCCATCTCCATCACTTAAACAAAACTTTCTGCTGAGCATTCTTAAAAGATACTCTGCAAATCCCATCATAGGGCCTTAATCCAGTACAAGCTGTCAGTTCTGACAGTTTCTGTGGGAGAAGTGAGCTGCTTTACGATGTCGAACTAAAAAAGAACATTGTTGTGATACAGCCTGAACCATTACACACTCAGCTGACCAGAAACCACAGAGACATTCCCCTGAATCCCTCCCAACCTCTGAAAACACCACATCTAATGGAGTATGAGGCCATTTTACAGCATAACAAGTATCTCTAACAGTGTTAATGTGTTAATGTCTCCAAAGGAAGTCAATACCATAAGACTGAGGACCATCTCTGTCTTTAAATGCATATGTGTGTTGACTGTTTGGATTATTTTCCAAGAGGCGATTTGTTTTGGGTCAACTTTGTGAGCCTAAAAATGATGCTACACATCAGCTGGCTGAATGAAGTAAATACTACCATGAAGACATGCGGATGTTTTGTCTCCTTACAGAGTTAAAGCTTTAATCTACTTTTACTTAAGACAGTAATTGCCTTTGCAGGGCTGTTAAATAGACACTACAAGGTATAACTACACCATAGATTACAGTAATTTGCCACAGACACACTAATAATACCTACAGAGAAAATACTTCTATTTGTCATGAAGACGTTCATAAAACAAAATTAAAGAAAAAAAAAATATATATATATATATATATATATATATATATATATATATATATATATATATATATATAAACTTAAAATGAACTTGACCCATCTTTTCAAGCTATTTCCAGCAAAAGATTCAAATATTTTCTGCAGCATGGAATAAATCCAACTTACTACACTTGATGTTCTTCAGTGGCACGTATGAGACGACAGACATGAAGGAAAATCTTGCTGATGCAATCCTAAGAGAAGCTGACTATAATAACCTTTTTTTTAAGCACAGCTTGGATAAAATCGCATTATACGGTGCGGCACCTCGGGCGTTCATGTCAGCGTCTCGCATTATGATACAAAATGGGTCAAGCTGCACATTATAATTTGAGCCGTGGAACGATAACGACAAATCAGGCAGCATTGCCTCATTGAGTATATCAGATATATAAGCGTGTGTCAGTGGATGAGATAGGATACAGAGCAGAGCAATAATGCAACATAAAGTGTATGTATGAGATCATTTAAATAGAGACTGAGCAGGATCGTGCAAGAAAAGGGCGTTATACGTGATTTAAAGTTCAAAGACGGAGTAGTAGATAACGTTGTTACTGTGGCCAAGACGCCTGGTGTAGGAGGCTTTTAAAATGATTCAGACTGAGTCCTTGGAGGCCATCTTTGGACAAGCGCCAGAGGGTGCTGGTGGTGCAGCAGCAGCAGCAGCACCTGCACCCAGGCCCCCAGGGGCCACACGGTCCCTCTACAGTTGTCACTGTGTGCAAAGCGGCTGCAGTTGTGTACATCTGTGCACAACAGGAGATTACGAGGGAGTCCCCGCATTTGCGTCCAGGTCTGGTTGGCGAAAAATCTGCCGGCAAAAACTGATTTGATTGTTGCTGTGTTTGCAGCATTCAAAGGGGCTGAGCCGCCATGACTCTTCAGCCCAAAGGTAATAAATGCTAATTAATTGTGAGGTATGCCTCTAAGGCAAATAAAAATTATTGGTCACGAAGACTGAATTAAAACGCATCAATATCAATTTAACCAGCGTTGACTCCGAGTTATTAGGCCTACAGGAACCTTGTCTTTGACCGCCAAGTCTGATAATTGCAACGTGAAGCATGTGAGAGTGACTTTGTGTTACTTTAGCCAGCATGTTTAAATTAAAAAATGGCCGCTTTATAAATTAATAGAGAATTATGCGAGCCAAAAATATGTTACATGTAAATGAAGGATTGTGACCTTGGGAGCGAAAGTAAAAAAGGGTTTACACACCTGTGGAAAGATTTGTTTTTAATTTAGGTTTCCACAGCTTTTGAACAAAATCAGAACACTGAAAGTAAAAGTCATGTCAGTCATTCTGAACTCAAAACTACATTTGACACAATTTTTATTACTCAAGTTGATTGGACAGGGAATCACAACACCAGCCAAATAGCTGTAGCTGTGTTTATAACCCAAGGTAATTTGGTTTTATTAAATTAATATCAAATATCAAACAAGATTGTCAAACTAATGAGTTGATTAAATAATTAATCCATTTCACTAAACTTACTTTTTTAAAAGAAAATAAGCGTACTGATCGAACTCTACTGTATAAACCAAAGTGTAAACTAAATGTTTAAAGTTTTGTGTTAGGATAAAAAGAAACATGAAAACATCAACTCTGATCACTTCCTCTGTTCAGCAACAGGCTTCTGGCTGGGCAGCCTGCATGCACCAACAATGTATTATTCATTGACAGAAACACTGATATTCTTAGACCTGTGGCTTGTTGTTTGCACAAAGCACCTTTCAAGAGTATTTCTGTGAACTTTTAACATTTTTACATTTAAAACCACAAAACCTGATGCACTTTATTTGGATTTAATGCCATCCACCCTGAAAACAACATGTCCACCATCAGAAATAGTAGTGGTGGTGAGAAGACAGACTTGGCTAACTACTACACAATACTGAAAGAAAACCCAAAGCAAATGTTAAATCTGCATGCAGAACTCAGAGCTGCTCTTCATCCAACCTGACTGAACTTGAGCTATTTAGTAGTAGAAACAATTCTAATCCTTAAATGTACAAAACTGGTAAGACACCCGCAAGCAGCTGGGCAGCAGTTTTGTTATTTGTAATCATTCTCACAACTTTGTGTTGGTCTAACAGAAAAATCCCAAAAAAAAAAAAAAAAAAAACAAAACATTAAATACTGGAGATGTAACGTTAGAAAAGTTGAAGAGGCGTGAATAAACTTTCACAGGGCAGCAGCTATGGGTGCGCACCTGTCACTCTTTTTGCGCAGCGCGTTGTCAGGAGTTGTCGGGCCGTGACGACCTGCTGAACCCTGTAACAGAGCTCAAAGAGCCGCTGTAAAGAGCGGCCCCTATAGAGCTCACTCACCGGGGCAGAAACCAGCCTCCACACGGGACAAAGAGGAGGAGGAGGGTAGAAGGTGCGCTGGAGGCGACACCTGTCAAGCTGTTGCTAAACATGCCGGCTTTATGAAAAAGGACTGGAGACTTCGGGGGATAAACTG
The DNA here is from genome assembly GCF_001443285.1 of Poecilia latipinna. Lineage (NCBI taxonomy): Eukaryota > Metazoa > Chordata > Actinopteri > Cyprinodontiformes > Poeciliidae > Poecilia > Poecilia latipinna. The sequence goes on along the minus strand of NW_015112616.1, from coordinate 89,447 downwards.
AGCTGGAATCGGAGATTAGTTGCTCCTTTATTGTCGCTGTTCATCACCCAGACCTCTGAGGAGAGCAGGAGGAGGAGGGGGGGGATATGAGGCATTAACGTCAAAGCTGTTTTTAAAAGACTGTTGAAGTTAGCGTCTGATCTGTAGGCTCACACTGGGTACCTCGTTAAAGGGCTATTCCGCAGCACACGACTCTGGACGTCCTTTGATCTGTTTTAACTCCAAATGAAAAATAGTCAAACTGGACTGGATTAGTCTATGAAACGTCATTTGTGAATACTTTATTCCATCTATGAAAAAAGTGTGATAGCAATGTTTTTCTTTGCTTCTTCACCATAATATACAGAGTCCATTTTGAAAAAAAAAAGAAAAAAAAATTTAAACCGGGATGAAATCATTGCCAAACATATTTACTTGAGGCCACCTATGATAGCGCCCACCTCAATACAACTACACGACGTAGGAAGTCCAAACATGGGGAGAACCATTCAACAATGATTACAGCTTTAACAAAAAAAAAAAAAAAATGTTTTATCCTTTGTACAGTTTGTGAAAACTTTTATATCTGTTTTTAAGCTACAAACCACCAAAGGCCTGATCCAGCTTACTAAGCAACCCAAAATTGTATGGGTGATCTTTATCTTTTTTTAAGCTTAAGATGGCGTCCATTTTAAAAAGCCAATCTAGACGACTAAAACCTGGTGACACAAAACTTGTTTTGTTTGTTTGTTGTTTTGTTCTTTTTAGGTTTGGACTTTTTCTGGGCAAAACCCTCTTACATGGGGCCCTTCATAAGAACAACTAATTGGCACTGATTTATCTGTCAGATATGAAATTATTATTCAAATTGCAAAGAAAAATCTGCAATATTTTAGGCATTTTTGGAGGTACATGATAAAAACTTCAACACTTGGAGTCCAAACGAAGCTACAAATATTTTAGACAAATTGGACAATGGTACAGTTTATGATTTAAGATGCATTTGTTTTGGGATAATAATTAAAAAACATATTTTATGCTCTATTGACCAGTTATAACATCTTACATTTGATTCATGATAAAAGCTACCCAACAAAAGGGCAAACCTGCAAAAATATTATACTTTTTTTTTAATCCTATAACACACAGTAATCTGGAAACCTCTATTGCTTTGTGAAAACTTATAAAATGGACAAACATAATGCTGGCCAGGCTTAATTCAAGCTAGAACACAAAAAGAGTGAATTTTTACAAACTGAATACAAAGTTTCACCCGAGTATGTTTCACAACACTTTAAGAATTCACAACCATCCAAATCAAACATATTAGATTTTAAACTGAACCGGGGCAAATTGTTGTCCGGAGTTATTCAATTTAGCGGAATAACCCTTTAGTCAAACGTCGAATCAGATACCAACTTCAGCGTCTTCCTTTTGAGTTGACGAATTTGACGCAGATGGCACCTGAGCGGTGCGCATTGAGCGCAAACAGCGGGAGAACCGGGATGTAAAAAATGGATGCAGGGGGGGGGAAGCTTTGCATCCACCGCCCACTGCTCTCTCTAAATCCCACGCACACACACACACACACACACACACACGTTTCCCCCACGCGTATTAACCCACAACAGAGCGCAGAGTAAAACCGCGGGGTGGGAGTTAGTGCTCGTCGCGGAGCTTCGGTGCGGGCAGATTCAACCTCCTTCGCCCCGCTGTAGAAGCTGTTGAACCTGCTGTAGTACCTGCTAACCGGAGAGGATAATATAGGAAGGGACGCCCCGATGGACGCGAGCAGGAGAGGCTCACAAGGTATGGATCTGGACCGTGTTGATGACTGTGCGTTTGTGGAGGGAAAAGAGTCGGTCCCATTACTGTCATGCTCGGTATGCTTCTGCATGCATGTGCGCTGGTTGGTACTGTGTGCAGTCGTATTGTAGAAGCGCTTTTACGCAGCAAAATGTAAGGGGGGAAAAGTTGTGGATTTAACCTGCAACGTTTAAAAGAGTTTCAAGCAAAGCGAGATTAAAGACGGAGATTATAAATTGTAAAGAAAAAAAAAGAAGAACTCCCTCTTACACGATCTTGCCCATCTCCATCCTTCACAGTAGCAGCGATGTGTGTGTTTTTAATCACAGTATAATTGCGTGCGGTCATTCTCCATCATGTTTGTGCCTTTGCATGAGAAAAAGAAGCCCTCCTTTAAATCTGTTACTTGTGCGCCAACTGATGTGCTTTGCAGCTTCACTTTTGAGTAGGACACAAGCGGGACTAAAACCACACACAGAAACAAACAAACAAAAATAAAACACACACACACACACACACACACACACACACACACACACACACACTCTCTTTGCACTAAACCCGTCGAAAATCTCCTGCTGGATGCAAAGATATATGCGCAAACGCACGCACGCAGACAGATGCACTGTAAATACATGTGAGGGATTATTGTAGTGGTGCATCACACCAAGCCTGCAGATTAGAATAATATTCTCAGGGCCAAAGATGTAGAGAACATGGGATTAGATACATAAAGAGATGGATGGATGATGGATGCATGCATGGATGGATGCAGCGAAGCCAAAAAGACGGGAAAGACAGAAGGAGACAGAGAGCAGCAGAGAACATGAGATTAAAGTGTAATGTCCTAGAGAGAGACAGAAGAGAAAAAGGGAATCCAGGCCAAGTCGTGTAGTTACAGGGAACTGCCATGGCAGAATGTGGCAGGAATAAAGACGAAGAGAAGGCAGCAGACACTCTTTCTTTATCGCCTCCCTTTTGATCTCCTCTTATTCATCCATCCGAAAGCAAGAGGGGAGAGCTGCTTATATAACTCTCACTTTGAAACCTATTAAACCAAGAGAGGGGTAGGAAGGGGGGGGGGAGAAAGAGGGGGAAAAAAAACACAATAACCCTTTTAGAAATTGTGAAATTGCGAGACAAAATTTTGAAATAAACCCCGGAAAGAGGAATAGACACTTTTGTCTCTAAAATCCTGCAGGCTGAACTGAGCCAGCGGCAAGTTTTTAAATGCACTTGGTGCTAAAGGATATGTAAATGCGAACTTGTTCTGCACAGCATGCGCCTGCTGTTAACGCTTTTGTAGGCCCTAATTGAACTCCAAGAATTACTCCTGACATATTAATCTGGTCTTTTAATCAGCCCTTCGTCTTGTACCGTTGACTTGTGCAGCTCTGCAATCAGGATGCAAACGCTGACTGCGGGCAATAAAATACAGCATTAAAATATGATCTGAGGGCTCTGTGTTACAAGCAGAGGCTCAACAGGCTGCAACCGTTTACAAGAAAAACTGCATTTTAGATCATCCCTGCTCACTTCGTGAAAAGCGCTTCTACAATACGATGCACACAGTACCAACCAGCGCACATGCATGGAGAAGCACACCGAGCATGACAGTCCCCATAACCCTGCATAACAGTAATTGGAGTGCATAGTCTCTACTGGCATGGCTAGACAAAAATGAGATTTATTGGGGGAAAAAAAATTACAACTCAAAAACATCCTTTACAGTTTTGTTTGGATAAACTTAGAAATGGTAAATATAGAACCAAAGCACCACTGATGCATTCATCATCCCAATTGTAAAGAACCACTTGGATCCAATATCTGTTAGGTATAATATTTGCGGCGCCACACATTCAAAGTCTAATTGCTAGAAATATATAATATATTTGGGCACCTGAATGGACTTCACTGTCATTTACGTCCCGTCTGTTGATTTTATTGATCAAAATCTTAAAGCTCAGTGAGAGTGGTGGTGGCATTGTGATGATGTAAAAGGAGGTGAAAATGAGGGCCAATCCCAGCAATTTTTCTATTAAACTACTAAAGCACTGCTACAAATTGTATACAAACCAAAAAATAAAAGCGTGGCAGATCAATCGGTTGAGATTTGGGTGTTAATAAAAGGCAGAGAAGCTGTGGGGGAGATAAACAGAGAACAGTCCATCTTACAGGTTTTATGTTCTGATCAGTTGTTGTGTTTTGATCACTTTGTCAATCAATACCTGCACTTTGTACCAATGCATCGCAGTGTAGTCCCAACCTCCTTGTGTTAAACATGATGATTCTTATGTATCAATTTATTGTTCTTATGTATCTTTGTTGATTATGGAGACAGAGTAGAATACAATTAATTATCATTAGTTCAATGTTATTTTAATAATGCTGTATGTTGTGACTGTACATGGTTTTTATTCCTGCTTTGAAAGTTGATGTCAGTGAAATATGATGGATTATTTGATTATGAAATCAAATTCATTATGAGGAGTTTCCTGCTGGTGGAAAACCATATTTAATTAGCCTAGGAATACATTACTGGAAATGTACACTGCTCAAAAAAATAAAGGGAACGCTCAAATGACACATCCTAGATCTGAATGAATGAAATATTCTCATTGAATACTTTGTTCTGTACAAAGTTGAATGTGCCGACAACAAAATCACACAAAAATCATCAATGGAAATCAAATTTATTAACCAATGGAGGCCTGGATTTGGAGCCACACACAAAATTAAAGTGAAATGTTCCCTTTATTTTTTTGAGCAGTATATTTAAATAACTGATCCCCAATCATTGCAGTACAACTAACAGGTGTCTGCAACTTTGAACCAGCCAAAGAGCCATTTTGGCTGGTTCATCTCTCTCTCTCTCTCTCTCTCTCTCTCTCTCTCTCTCTCTCTCTCTCTCTCTCTCTCTCTCTCTATACACTAGCATAAATAGTATAAAATATATGATATGATTTGTGGAAATGTTCAAATACCAAATATAAAACTTAGAAAAAAAGAATTGAATTTTCTTCTGTGTGATGTTAATGTATGCGAAAAGTGATGTGAAAAAGCAAGTAGTCTAATTCTGTTGTGGAAATTCAATGCAATTGTTCCATGGAAACATGAAAAAACTGCTAAAACTTGCACTTTTGTTGTACCCATATTTAAAGACTGTTGGTCCTTCATCATTTTCATCAAAGTTATTAAGAGTCCTTGTGAAATGTCCACAGAGCCACTCGTGGCTGCAGGTTGCAGACCCCTGAACTAACCATAATTTAGTTTCAGGTGGTTGGAGCTGCTGCTTTAAATTTGTAGCTGTCAAACAGACTATGAAATGTTGCCATTGCTGGTATAAATTGCTGCATGGTTGGTATAAAACGTCTTGCAGTAGATGAGCCTGACCAAAAGTGCAAAGGTACAAAATGATGGATAGAAATGGTCAAACCTCCAATGCAGAGGACTGTACATGAAGCCTGTTTCACAAAACAGTTTTTCTTTGTTAGCTGGACTGACGCAGCTTAATGGGGTTGACCTTACCTTGCCTCTGCTACCTCTCAGTTCAACAGATAGGTATCCATAGAGCTCAGGGTATGTAAGGCTTTCTGTATTTGGGTGTACAAGGCAGGATGTGGCGATCTTGAGTGATTGCCTTGTAAAAGGCCAAGGCAGATTAAAGAGGGGCCTCGTCTTTGAACGATCATAGCACAAAACTGGAGAGCTGTTGATGCAGCGCAGTATTCATGGTCCTCAGTTTACTTTAGCAGAACGCCTTAATGATGATGGGAGCATGTAGCCATTGAGACATGGTCAAGAGGATTTGCTAAAGTTTAAGCCAATGGTCAGGATTGGGCTGAAAGGGGATTGAAGTGAGTTTGAAAGCTGCATTGGTGAATTTATTTCAGAAACAGTTGATCTACTGGGATTTTCATACAAAACCATTTCTGGAGGTTATTAGGTAGTGATTCAAAAAGAAAAAAAATATCCAGCGAGCAGCAGCTGTGAGGAGGAAAACGCCTCCATGACAGGGTCAGAATAGAAGTAAACAAGAAGGCATCGATCTATCCTGCCTTGTATCAATAGGTTTGTTGCTATAGCGCCCTTCTGATGGTTACCTCCAGCAGCCCTAACAATCTCACACTGGTTACTTAAAGTGTAACAAATTTTGGAAAATTTTCACAAAGTGGGCTGAGCCAAGAGACGCTGAAAGGCGAGGGCAAGCGTGGGGATAAGCGGAGGGGGTAATCAGGGCTGTGGTCAGAGCGAGAGAAGCTCTGTTGCTTACTCATAAACTTTGTTGATACATTTAGCGATTTTCCAGACTCCAGCAGCTTCCACTCTCACCATCTGTCAATACAGCAGAGCAGCTTTGGCTTGTGGTGGAGATTCTTGTGAATGTGCAGCAAACCAATCTGCGGCAACTTTTAGATGCCATCATGTAAATATGATCCCAGAATCTCAGAGATAAGGCTCTAGGATCTTGATGAATTTGAAATTTTGAAGACAAAAAGAGGGTCCAACCCAGCATCAGAAAGTTGTACCCAATATATTTCTGTGCAAGTTTCAAGAAACGTTGAAGAACTCCTATTATATGAATCCATGTTAATAGGTTCCTCGGTGAGTGGGTTTCATTTTAAGGATGGTCCGTATTGTTGTGAACATGATTCAGTCTGCCTCTTGTATTCTTCTCTACACAAAAAGGAAAAGGTTTCTCTCTGCATGCTAATATGCAAGCGTTTCCACTAAAGCTGCACGCATGCTTTGCGACGCCGGGCCTTTATTTTATTTTTCCGTGAGCTTGTTGGAGCTTTGTCAAAGCAGAGCAAACCAAAACGGGGATCTATAAGGCTCTAAACTGTGGGAACCTCCTCCATACTTTGTGTACATGGGATGTCATTTTAAAACAATATTTTGTGTTTCCTGCAGCGTGATGTACAGGAAACTGTTCTTACTCACTCTATAAAATCAGTCAATCTATTCTGCATGCTTTAATGTAAATTCCCAGCTGCATGACTCGAGGTTCCAACTCCTCCACACTTTTCATCAGCAGAGAGGGCATCTTCCCTGGTGGCGGTTTGTTCGGTTTACCAGTGTGTGATTGCATGTTCATGTTCAAGAGCACTGGGTCACCTCCCTGTGGCTGCGCTGTGCTTCATGTATCTAAGTAATACGTCTGCTCTCCTCAGGCGCTTTCACCCTCCTATCTAATACACCGACCTGATTGATTTCTGACTCTGCTCATCTACTGATTCATTATTTTACAAAATACGACCCTCATCATCTCTATGACCTCAATATGCATCTTACTTACGCCTATTAAAAGTGGAGACTGATTGACTGTACATCACTTTTAAATAATACACTCAGCTGTGTTTATATTAGTCATGACATTCTGCATCAATGTTTCATAACTAAAAATGTATGCAAGAGAGAATATGAAACCGGGACCAGAATTTAACTAAGCAACAATACTTACAGTAATTCCTTTGGCATGCTCCGAACATTTCCTTTTATTAATGACTCAATTATGGAGCTGGTTCCAGTCCAAATCAATTACCAGCTGGAACAAATGAGAAACATTCGAGCTGTTCATGCCGGTTTAGCTTTTGCTTTATTATTATTTTTTTCATTCTATTGTGTAAAGCTGAAAAATGCTGAAGTAAATTGGTGAAGCATAAGCTTTAATGACAGACTGCAATATTATGAGGTAGGAGTGTGCATCATCTTCAACAACCAGGAACAACCCAAAAAAGAGCCGTGTAGGCTGGGACTGCCGGCTATATTTGGACCTCCAGATATACCTGTGCATTAGTGTGTCCAGGTACCCCACCTTATTAAAGCCAGTGTGTGGGAAATGCTGCACTTGTAGCCGGATTTGGAGTTTAACCCGCCCCCGAAACAATGATTTCATAACTGCACTCTGAGCAGCTTTAGAGCCACTCAGACAGAGAGAGAGAACTGCCTTCCTGATTTAAAGTGAAGTATATTAGGGCTCACTTTATTATCCTCCACTAAGACTTGGGAAGACAACGCTCCTTTAGATGTAAACATTCGTGGTGACAGTGATTAAATCTATAATCAGTCAATTACTCAAGCTGAGCTTGTTGTCGAACTTAATTAAACTTCAAACTAGTGTAAATATGATGTACACATAATATCTGCGGTGTTTTATATTGTAACCCGAATACAGTTGTACAGTTTGGGCTGCAGAAATATCTGCCTTGCTACAGTTTGGTAAACCCAGCCGTCCTACACATTTTTTCAGGCCCAAACTCCAAACTATCCCAACATAAAAATGAGTAGAACGTTCAGCCCAAAATACAAACACCAGTTATACCAGTATAAATATCAGATATTATAAATACCCGTTATTAAAGGACTTTTTCTGAACTTACTGCAGAAATATCCAACAAGATCAGAAACAGAAACCTGTAATGGATGGAACATTCAGAGAACAGGACAGTAAATCCTGTAGGGTGATTTCCCAGAAGCCTCGTACTCCAGCAGAAACAGAATAAAGGAAACATCAGCAAAAGGACAGAGAAACAGACTCACTAAATGACGCAAGCTCATTTACACCTGATGTTAACATGTGATCTGTATCTGTTTAATGATCCAATTTATGGGGTGTCGCATTTACACTTGGCAGGGCTGCTGGAGTGCACAGGAATGTCACCCTGTGAGCCAAACAAAGGCAGCCAGAAGGATCTGTTATTGTTTATCTGTACGCCACACATCATAGATCAGAACTGAGGAAGAGAGGCTCGTAAAGTTTTGGCACTGCGTCTGCAGGTTGTCTCCCAGCTGCAACAACTTTACTGAGGCTTTATTTATTTCAGACAATGTTATCTTAGTCATTTCTGTAAAAAGCTCCAAACTGTCCTGGTCTACATTTTCAATTATCTTTTCAAACAAAACGACTGAGATGGAAAAGTAAAATGATTTTTTTTTTTTTGCTTCATGCTGAAATTACATAGCTGTGGCTCTCCTGTCTCCAGAACATTACATATATCAGGAAAACAGTCCAAACTTAATTGGACGAATTTCTGACATTTCATATGATAATTTCAGCTCGTAAAAGGACGTTTTTCAATAAAAAAATATTCACAACCCAAACCCATAATTAAAGGTACATACTGAACTCTGCGCTGGTACAAAACCAGGAAAGCTGATTAACATGCACATTATCTCCATTCTGCCTGGATTCAAACTGGATCTCAGTATGCAAATGAATTAATCATAGTTGCTGAATGTTTCAAAGAATCGCTTTGAGTATGCAACTGACAGCCTACTGTTAGGTAATCCTTCAACCTGCTGATTCATTTTTAACCTGAAAGAGTCTTTCCAAATTATTTTGTCAATCTGCTTTGAAGAAGAATTTGATCCTGCAAATCTGAGGCAGCTCTATATGCACATTTTCATCATTTATGCTGCCCAACCTGACAAGTTCAAGAATTAAAAAAAAAAAGATGTTACCTAAGAGGAGTGAGAGGCAAATAAAATAATTTAAAGAAAAGAGTTCTAGTGATTCCTTTAATATTTGCATTAACATTGGATTCACTGGACCTACTTTATGCAGATAAACCTGGCCCACAATCCCTTGCAGCTGCAACATTCAAAGCAACACTCAGTTATTTTCCTACAGTCGTCCTAATTAGCATTAATGCAAACGCTCTGGAAGGAGGGTGAGTGCGGGCAATCTGCAAAAACAATCTGTTCCACTTATGTGGGTTTTTCACACACTTTTTGTTCGTTTGTTTTTCCAATGATAAAACTTGGAACTGGATTATTACTTTAACAAAGCTGGCCATGTTTATATAGCCTCCTGACAAAAAATGAATAAATAAACAGAAGCCATTTTATTCCAGATGTGGTTGCACAGCAGCTCGCAGAAATGTACACGTCCTTAGTTAAAGTCAGGCTTTTTGTGACTTAATAAAATGAGAATAGGATAAATAATTGTAAGCACAATTTGGAAAAGTAAATCTAGTAAATTTGATCGGTATTGCTCAATGGTTCTCAATAAAATAATATTTTAAAATTTAAGGTGTATTCTAACCTTATAACTTAAGACAGTGTCTGGTGTGACAAACCTGCCAAAATTTCCAGTGGCTGGCATTTTAAAGATTGGTAATCGGTCAGAAAACTGCAATTGGTGCACCGCTAATACCGCCCTACAAAAGAAAATGTTGAACTAATACTTTCTTGCTTTAGTTGCTTCTGTTTTCTTGGTACATGTCCAACACCAGATGCAGTAAACTTGATTACCCAGAAACAAAGGTCAGCCATAAAATGTCAGCTAGTTTGTAAATAGGTCAAATACAGTCGACACGGTGGTGGCAGCATCATGGTTGATGAGGGCTGCGGACGAGAGAAATCCTCAAATCTGATGCTGACTTTGAATCAAAAGGAGGTTCGATTAAAAAAAAGAAAAGAAAAACATTTTAACCACATTATGTTGCTTCTCCTAACAGATTTGTTTAATCTAAGTTGTGTTGGATTTATATTTAAAATTTATACTTTAACAGGGGTGGATACACTTTTGAGAATAAGTTTATATTAAGTCTCTTTCTCTATAAACTCCCAGCATTTTTAGTAGAAATCTGTGAAAAGTACAGAAAGTGGGTAAGACAGACCTTTTGAGTAATCGATCAAACTCAAAGTGTTTTCTGAAGTATTTTCACTTGACCCAGAAAACATCGAGATCAAGAGAAGATATGAAGGAGAATTCATAAAGACAACTTCCGTGCAAAGACAACTCAATTGCACTTCCACCACGCTGTGCATTAGCTTGTTTTGCAGCAGGTCTGCCATGATGAACCCTCCAGAGTGGAAAACAGAAGCTAAAAGCACGACGTGTGCTTCATTCTTACTGAAGCGATGTCATTTAGTGTTGTGATTGTGCTGAGATAATTGTTGCGTTTCTAAAAGTCTCTTCATCGTTTCAGCCATGCTGACTTATAAAACACATCCACACACACATAGTAATCCAGTAACCCTTTCTGTCTTCGAAGGCACCGCTGCGGTTTCTGTGCTGACTCTGATACATAAGCCCACGGTGTTTCACTTTTAATGCTGCTGCCATAAGGAACTGTGGGAAGGCGTTATCTTCATTCTATTAAAAAAGGATGGTCCAGTATTTCCTATGCAAAAGGAGATAAGAGAACGCAATGAAGCACCTTTCTCAGCATTTAGAGACTTCAAGCGGTTCTTATCAGGGCTGCAGCACCAATACTTCTGGGTCATTTCCCTCACTTAGGAAACCTCTTTTGGGAAATAAAATAAAAAAAACAGGGAGTATGAACGCAACACTGATGTTGAGTGGTGGGCTGTTCAGAGTCTGTCATCATATCAAAGCAAACCCACGCAGCCATGCTGGAGATGGCCTGTGTTTACTTTAATTGTTCGTTTATTTTGTCATCCTGCATTAACAGGTGTTTTTGTTCACAAAGGATTTTTGGACCAACATTATGTAATAATTGGAGTAATATGGGGGAAACAGCCTTGCAAAAGTACCAAACACCGAGTAAACCTTTCCTCCTTTTATCATATTACAACAGCGACTCTCAGTTTATGGCAGGGTTGTCCAAAGTCGGTCCTGGAGGGCCGGCATCCTGCATGTTTTAGTTCTCTCCCTAGTGGCACCAACAACCTCCTCAGTAAGTCAGTGTTCTACTTAGGCCTTCTAACGAGCCATCATTTGATGCAGGTGTGTAAAACCAGGGAGAGAACTAAAACATGCAGGATGCGGGCCCTCCAGGACCGACTTTGGATTATGGGATTTTATGTGACAAAACAAAACAATTGAAAACATAAATGTGGAAACTGTATTTGTTTTTATCTCTCTTTATTCTGATTAGATTTGGAACTAACGATTATTTTGTACAGAGCCCTGCAGGGGGCATGGGGAATTTTTTTTTTTTCTTTTGCGTCCCCTCGCAAAAGGTTTTGCGTTCGCTCGCAATAATCTACTGATCAGTTCATGCAGCATAATTGAAACCATTCAGACGAACACAGCAGAGACACAATCAAAACTGTCAGATGACTTATTACCCCGCGATAATCACTCAGAAATGGGCAAAATAGTTTGGATGTATTTTTGTTTCTTGCCTACTTACGGAAAGTTTCTGTTTATATCATAGGTTTGTGGTGCCTTTCTTCTATACTTAAGAAAAATATATAAAACGTCAAATGTTTCGCAACAAGATATTAACATTCACGGAAAAACCTTACATAACATTGTATTAAAGCAGAAAGTACGGCGGCCACCATAAGAAAGGCTTACACTGTTCAATTATGCCGCATAAACTGATCAGTAGAGTATTGCGAGGGAACGCAAAAGAAAAAAAAAATCCCCATGTACCCTGGAGGGCTCCATAATATTGAAAATCAATTATTCTGATGATTTTAAAAAAATTGGCACAGTTATTTTTTTTTTCACCTCTTAAGCTAAGTTTATACAATATTAAAAATACATTAAAATACAAACAAGTCATTAATTCCCTTTTTAAATAAACAGTTGACTATTTTTTATGATTAACCGATTAATAATCGGATAGGAAAAGGTGCTTGATAGGACATTTTTTTATTTATTTAGTTTTACAATTTGAACCAAGTGAAGCTAAACCTAAACCATTTGAGGGGTTTTGGCTAGAACAAAGAAAAAGAAGGTTTTTATTCCCCCCATCTTAAATGTTGTACAGTTCCGGCGTCTGACCTGAATATGTTGCTCTTTCAGCAGTTGGTCTTGGTTAATGATTATTTTGATTATTTCAACCATCAATTCATCACAATTAATGCAAATAATCATTTCAGTCCTAATTTTTACACCTGTAAATAAAATGTAGTGTTTCTTAAAATCAAGAAGCACACCAGACAGGTGAAAAATGAAATTATGGAGTTTTATAGGTAACTCTGGAGGAGAGCCACTCCTCAGGACAACTATTGCTAGAAATCCAAAAACCTGACCAACACAAAATAGTGGCGAGAAGGTAAAATATGAGACAATCTGCTGCAAATAACTGTATCCACTTGCAGTAGAGGCATGAGAACTGATTAATCTGGACTGGAATTATTTTTGTAGGTCTGGTTATACTATTAATTTATTCTTTTTCCAATCTACCAGACAGAGAAGCAAACTGTGCTTCTGCATAGTTAACGCAATGCTGTTTTTTTCTTTTTTCTTTATTTATTTATTTTCAGACTGTCCCAGAAAGACTTCATAAATAGTCAACAGAGAGATGCCTTTCACAAGCGGATGTTTTGAACAATTTAGGTTGCCGCTAAGACTCACAGACAAAAACATACGCAGAACACATGCAAGTAACAGAACATGGTAAACTGCGTCATGACTTATTGTATTTGAGTGGAAGAGGGTGAGATCGGAGCGGAGGCACAGAGGAAAGGTCAGATCTGAGCTTGTGTTTGAGCAGGAGGATTGACTTTACAGTGCCTGCATTATTCCCTCATCTGTCCTAAAACGTCCCACAGGAGCCCCTGGAAATATTACATTTGATTAAACACCATTATGAGCTGAAAAAACTGACATTAGCTACTTTAGGTGAGAATAAAATGAGGAAGTAATTTCTATCGAGCGATGAGCAGATTCTGCACACACTGCATAGGACTGCACCAACAAACAACTGACTGCTTGTGGATCTGTCTTTAAAGATGGCTGAATTATGCATACTGACCAAATACATATTTGTAATCATTTAGACCACTAAATAGATGGCGAGTCACACAACTTTAATCAGGTATTAAATAACAAAGAACTCAAAAAATGAATCATTACATTTTAGCAGCTGGAAACTGATTTGAAACCCAGTTATCACAACAGGAGCAAAAATGTTCACCTGAATCTTAAACTTTGTACTTTAACAAAAATAAAAACTCAGGTAAACCCTGAGTTATGCAGCTTTTTTTGCTCCAGCTTAACAAGAAATAACTAAAGAAAACGGTATCACCGATGACTGACATTTACGATGAATTTTGCTTGTTACTGTGGGAGGAATGGTTGCCGACTGAGAAAATAAAGCCAGCCATAAAAGAAAAGACGGAGGAGAAGTTCGATTGTGATGAAGAATGGTTCTTTTTTTTTACTCTCCTCTTATAAAAGCCTCAAAAAGCTGATAGAAAAAAAGCAGAGGTATAAAGCTACCAACGAATGCAGAGCTTATAGAAAAAGAGATCTGTCATTTATGAACGTGTTCTCTTTGTAGGCTGCTGCAGCTCCGTAAGTGTGCTACTCAACACATGAAAGAAACGGCATGAAGGATTTCATCAGTAGGACTTTATAATTAGAGAATTACAAGAGAATATCAGATGAGCCAGAATAATAGAAGAAGAAAAAAACTAATGTTGGAGTCCTTCATTATAATGGAAAAAAAAAAGAAGAACATTTGTGATGCAGTCGGTGCGCCAAGAGCTCCAGATTGTCCACATTTCCCTCGTTTCTCACCAGTTGCACCACAAGTCTGTCTGTTGCAGTCCGAGCGCGTCGCCTGCGGCAGAAATTACTGTTGCCATGGCATGTGAAGAATGTAATTTATCTGGAGCTTGCATGTTCAAAATTGTTGAATCTTTTTTTTTCAAATTTGGGGACGGGCGCCGACTGTGTCGTGTTGCTGGCAGCGTTTTTCCCTCAACCAACCCGTTGCTTAATGACAAGCAGTAGGGGTTCAGTGTAATGTGTTTGTGTCTGCTGAATGCAAATAAGTATTCCATCCTCTAAATGTTTGTCTTGAAATGCGGCAAGCTCTTTGCTCTATGGCTACATAGAGCTTCAATAGCAGAAATGTTTTCCAAATAAAAACCTAAATGTGTATTCATCCCATTATTCCCCAACACAAGTCAGCTAATTCACAAAGTTATATTCTTCAAACCCATTATTAAAAGCAACATGTTAATTCACAAAGGGCAGAAGAGCTGCATGTTTTATCCGTTATCTGCCTCATGTTATATAATACTGTCAGAACATGGTGACAAATTTAACAAATTTGTAAAAAAATAAAAAATTAACTAATAATAGAAAGAAACTAAAATAAGACATTCAAGACTTTCCCTGTGAAACAAGACTTCAATGATGGAAAATATATTTGTCTCTTTTTGAGCCATTGGTTTACATGAGACATAACAGTTCAAAGACGCTAAATTGTTTGATTTCTGGTGGGAAACTAAATGGGACAAATGATGGACCAAATTATGTTTAACAACTTATTTCATTGCAATTAAGAGTCCAACTGTGTGGAATATGATATTCATATAAATACAGCTGTTTATAAAACAATATCCTGAGCTTGAAACGTCTTACAGAGACACTGATCATCCAAAAAGGGCGAGTTTGGCAGAAACCAATAAATACCAATAAATGGGAGCAATGATAAGATAAAGGTAACTTTGGAGGAGCTGCAGAGATTCATAGCTTAGGTGGAAGAGTACAAAGACAGTGTGATGGGAGAGGGATAAAAAAAAGCAAATAACTAAAGCATTTAGAAGGCAATGGTCATAATTTTTCTGTTTGCCTGAAATACAAAACACTATTTCTAGAGGAAAACTAACATTATACTTCAGCCCTAATACATCATCCCCACTGTGAAACATGGAAGTGGAGCTGGAGCTTAATAAACAGCAACACTGGAGAAAACCTGTTAAAGGCAGTGAAAGACTGGAGACTGGGGCGCAGGTTAAACTTCTAATAGGACAACAAATCTCCAAAACACAGTCAGAGCTGCAACAGTTCAGATCGAAGCACATTCCTGTGTTCAAACGTTGAAAATCCAGACCTAATTCCAGTTGTGAGTCTTCGCACCGAGCCTCTTTTCAATCTGACTCAGCTTGAGCAAAGAAGAATGGGCCACAATTTCAGTCTCTGTATGTGCATCACTGATAGAGACACGACTCTAAAACCTGCAGCTGTGCAACACGAACATGTTGTTCTACGAAGTCAGGGAATACAAAAGCACAATTCAGAGGGTTGTTTTTTTTTGTGACTCATTTTTTTTGCCTCATCCTCCTTTAACTTCAACATGACAAAATGTGAAAAGGCATATGTGAATATTTCTGTGACTGTCCTGAGGTAGTAAGGTTCCTAAGATCTTACTTGTTTTTGCAGGTGTTAGCCTTGATTTTGAGCTTTAATAACTTTTCCTAATTACCCTGAGGCTTTTCTGGAGTGTGTTTTATTAATAGGAACCAAGGTGACCAGAACAGCAGAGGGAAGACAGATCAGCAGCAACATCAAGGCTCCCACAAATGGCTTCTTAGTTTTTGAACTCGTAGATTTTATTTACTTATTTTTTCCTTTTTAAGCTGAAAACGGAAAAAACAGCGACAGGCGGTAACAGAAACGGGACACAAAGTGCTGGTGGGAGAAAGGTAAAGATCCTGTCAGCTGGATCTGAGGCTGCGTACTTCACATCTTATTGGATTTAAAGTGGCCTATGGTTTGTCTGTCATCTCCCTCACAAGCCCACAGGAAGGACTCCAGAGATTCTCGATCAAAAGTACAAGTGCCGAGCCCAACGTAGCGAGAGTAATAGTGACTTATCTAAGAGTGCTTGCTGGTGGCATGTTGTGCGCAGTGGTGAGAGCGTGTGTAAAGGTGTCTGATCCGTAAATTATCCCCCTCTGTAGCTGCTTCCTACCTCACTCTGAGCTGAAGAAAGGGAGGGAAAAATAAAGGCTGCACAAACCTTCAATCATATTTAATGTGCTTATTTATCCACATACTGTCATAAGGGGGATGCGTATGCACGCCGGGCTGCCTGTAGAAATGTGTGTTACGCTGAAATATGAGGTGCATCAAAGCATCTCTGAGTGCATTATATCCCAAGCCGAGGTCTGAGTAGTTTTCTCCAGGTTTTTTCATAGCAGATAAATTTGATGCATTCCTCCTGTGCTGATAGAAAGCAGTGTTAGGCACATATTAAATCTGTTTCGCACGCGAGCCAGGCCACTCCGTCCACCGCCAACCTGATCCAGGCGACGCTCCCGCCACCGAATGTGCTCCTGTTAATATCGCCGCTCTGCTGCTCGCGACTGAGCAGAGAAATTAATTCCAGCGCGTCGTCGGAGGATTTTACTCACAACTTCAGGGCTGTCAGTCTGTAAAACTCAAGATAAAACCTGCATCAGGCCGCCCTAAGTAGCTGCCAACCCGCCTAAAAGCTTTCATCTCGGACGTTTTTTGTTTTTTTTTTAGCTTTCCTCTTGCTTAATGTGATTGTGGTGGGCTTTCCTGGCCTGTCAAGAGTAACATGTCAGGATAAACAGCTAATTATTTACAATCTGTCTTGTCACTATTATGATGAAAAACAGGACTGAAAAGTTTTTCACGGTAGAGATGGGGAAACTCATCGTTAACTTGTGATGTGAAGTGAGGCGAAGTGAGAAGGTGAAGGAAGCGGACTCGTGTGAATATGCAGTGGGCACCGCAAGGCTTCAGCCATCAGAGGCCCCCCGGAGAGATGATGCAGTTTATTTGCAGATTATGCATTGGAGAAAAAAAAGAAAGAAATCTGTGTGCTGTCTCTGTAGAACACAGCGTGATGCCTGGGTGTTTTAATTATTAGCTGCTGTGTTTAAACTGAGCTGCCAGCAGTTTTAAAAGTTTATGCAAAACACCCTCAGTGTGTGTCATCTGTTCCTTTTGCCTATCTTTGCCTCTTCAACCCTCCCTGCCACAGCATTGTCCTTTTTGATTTTCTTCGCAGCTCCTCTTTTCGATTCTTTGCTCCATTTAAACCCCAATTCCTCCTCCTGCTCCTCCATCACTTTCTTCCTCTCCAACCGTGTTTTCTCTCATAGTCTCGTTTACTGCCTCCTCTGCACCTCGTTCCTTCTTTGCAAACCGGCTCCCCCAGGGTGAAAACTCTACAGCTCACTTTGTCTCCCTGTCTGCCTCCGTCTACGCTCCCCTCCTTCCATCTTTCTTCCTTAGCCTCTTTCTTTCGCTCCATTTTCATCTTCTCACTCGCTCTCTGACAATAGGTTTCAGGACCTATCTATTGAAATTTCCCATTTGCGCCGCTTGCCTCTCAGCGGCTGATCACCGTCGGAGGTTTGTCCTGCCTTTACTGTTCGGAGGAATGAGATGGGGGTGGAGAGGGGGCAGAGGGAGTGAAAAGAAACACAGCGAGAAACACCACCAACACACACATCTACTAGACCAGGGTGGTTGGAAAGGGTTTCATGGAAAAAGTTTCTATTTGATCGTCATGCTGTGGCATCCAAATAAAACTCACCCACAGATAGGAGGATTGACTGTGTTACATAAACAATGTCGGAACGGATATAGAAATGTTTGCGCAAACATTTGTAATTAGTCCAAATGATTTGAACATTTTAAAGGATGAAGCCCCAGAGGCTCTTCTCATACTTTATTTTTTTATTCTCTGTCCGTCTGATTTAGGAAAGGTGGGCTAAGGAAAATTATTTTCATTTGTTAAATACTAGAAAAATAAAATGCATAAAAATAAGATTTTTTCCGTTGTTTACATGCATCTCCTTACAATTTGGTAGCAGTACCTTGAA
The DNA here is from genome assembly GCF_001443285.1 of Poecilia latipinna. Taxonomy (NCBI): domain Eukaryota; kingdom Metazoa; phylum Chordata; class Actinopteri; order Cyprinodontiformes; family Poeciliidae; genus Poecilia; species Poecilia latipinna. The sequence continues at coordinate 71,141 of NW_015112616.1, read as the reverse complement.
ACTTGGCTCAAATGTTTTTGGTTTTCCTTCTATAAGCTTTTCACAGACGTTTGCTGGAATTTTGGCCCATTCCTGACAGAATTGATGTGACTGGGTCGGGTTTTCAGGTTCTTTTTTAGCACTGAGTGTTTTGATGGTCACTCCAAAAACACCGACATCCCCGTCTTTATGCCACTTTGTCTGTATACTGAGGGTCACTGTTCATTTGGAAGAAAGAAACTCAAGCTTTAACTTTCTGGTTGATGTTTTAAAATTTCTCCATGATGTTATTTTCTCGTAATGCCATCTGGAACTGGTGAAACGCACCAATCATTCCTATGGAAAAACACCCCAATAACATGATGCTGCCACCCCCGTAGTTCACAGCTAGGATGGTGCTCTCAGGCTTTCAAGCTGTTTCTTTTTCTCCAAATGAAGCAATGGTTGTTATGTCATCATCCCACCAAACATTGAGTTTCCCCCGCCAACTTCCCTGAGTGCATTTGCAAATTGTAAACCAGCTTTTTTAAAGCTACTCAGATAAATGACTTCTTCCTTGCCGAGTGGGCTTTCATGCCATGTTAGTACAGGACTCATTTAACTATGGATTACCAGCCTTAACAAGCATATTTGCGAGGTTTTAAGATATGTTATCTACATTTTGCACCCACACATGTTCGTCTCCTTTCTAAACAGCATGCAGGCTGAACTTTCCCCTGCTGTTTATACCTGCGTGTAACTGTTTGAACAGATGGTTGTGGCGCCGTCAGGCACTGGAAAATGTACTCAGAAATGAGCCAGATATGTGAAGGAACACAATTCTTTTTATAATTTCTTGGCTTATGTCCTTTGATTTTTCCATGATGTCAGACAAGAAGGCGGCATGTTTCAGGTGTCACCTTAAGAAAGATAAAGTCTCTTAAAATACCTTAATTCACTCACAGTTGAGTCTCTATTTAACTCAAAAGTTGCAATTAAGCTATCAGAAGTTTACAAAGCCATGACATCATCATCTGACTTTTCCAAATAGCTTAGTGATTGTAAACTTCTGATTTAAAAAAAAGGAACATTTCTGGCTATTGTTATTCCATTCTTTAGTAGATAGAAATAATTTTGGTAATACCAACTAAAAATTAGGCCAATTTAAAATCAGACACAAGTAAAAAAAATGTCTAGAATTGTTGCTTCTTTTTTTCACAGTATGTAAATATTTTTACTTCTCTGTATTTGTGGTGTTTATGTATCATACTTTTCTTTGCTTAAAGAAAAGCATGTAATGCAGTGACTGATGGAATTTAACATATTCTACTTTACAGTTATTTAAATAGAAATTATTTCTTAAATATTCTGTACAACAGCAAGAATGTGCATTTAAAACAGTCTTTTTTCTGTCAGCCAGTTTTATAAAAGGATATCGCTCTTTCTCAAGTACTACTTCACCCATAAGAGAGAAATATTAGGAGTGCAGGGAAAAAAAACAAGAATAAAGAGAAATGAGATGAAAATTTAAGCAAAAAAAGAAAAAAAAAGAAAAGAAAATCAAGCAGTTTGGCTAGAAATGCAACAGAGCTAAAGAGGATAAAATATTTGGGGGGGAAGGACCTTTTAAGACATTTTAAAACAGATGTTACTTAGCACCTTGCAGCATCCTGCAGATTTCAATCTTTTCTATAAGCAAATTCAGAGCTAATTGACCCCAACACAATTCAAAGTGAGAGGCAGAAGATGGAGGAGAGGCAGGGGGAGACAGAAGCCAGGATTGTGTGAAGTGCCACAAAAAAAAGAGTGGGAGGTAGTGTTGTCACAGTGCATAATGCCGTTGCTATCATTGTTGCTGCCTAGAAGAACAAAGAAGAGAGAACTACAGTGTTTGTGTGTCAGGAGGATAAAGTCGGTGCAAGTTCACGGGTCAAAAGTGAACGAAACGTACGCAAGCGTGAAGAAAAGACTGCGAGGGCGAATAAACCGATTCTTTTAGGAGTAGAAAAGATCTTTGCCTGGATGTTTGTTTTTAGGAGAACGACTGCTGGTGTCAAACCACTGATCACTGAGATACTGTTAAAAAAAACATTATTGACTGTGTTCAACACTTTTGTCTTGACATTTATCAGCATTGTGACATTTATTCTTCTAAAAAAAAAAAAAAGGTGCAAGTTTTTGAGCTGTGCCTCCCATTCCTGCATCCGTGTACAAGGAGACTTGGTTTTAAATGGCAAAACTGGATTGACATTTTAGACCAAATTACATTTTGCAATTATAAAGTCTACAGAAAGTTCAGCTTTACCCCATAAAGCACATAAAATGTGATGAAGCTGAGAAGAATTTCAATATCTCACGGCTACTTACAAGATGTTACACCTCCGAGCTAAATCAATGGGTATAATAATCATATGACATCCACAGTGTAGCTTCAATTGCAGGTGACTAGGAACAATCCAGATGCACCTTAATGCAGAGCCAGTGTAGAGCTTGTTTTGTGTGCTTTTATTATTACTGTCAATAACAGTCGGCTGCAAATCTGGATAATATACTTAGATGCAGATGAGCAGATGTTAGCAGCGATGCATGCACTGCAGTTTCCTTGATCAATTTTTGATTTCAGCGAGCAAACAGTGTGTTTCACTGACCATGCTTTACAAACAGCATAGACAATTTCAGGACTGGCTTAGCTGAGGGTTGTTGCAGTGTAAGGTCAGTAAATCATAGGATGATGCTGCTCACTATTTTGTGTATTTGTACTCAAACAAATTGCACTGAAAGCCACAAACGTGGCGCTTATTTCTGGAAGTACTTTAAAACATTGGTTAGAAGAGAAGTGTTGCAAAGTTATCACTGCTGTATATTAATACTAATATGAAGGAGTGTTTTCAGACATGTGGCAGTTTCAGCCTGGGATAAAAATCAGCTAATTTTCCATTGATAGGTTATAACTGGTGATCAATCAAATATTAAAAGGAAAAGAAAGAAATCATAACTGATTTTCTATTCTTTAAAATGAAGGCCAGTAAAAGCCTGATTGGTGGATCTTCACCATAAAACCCATCCTACAAACGACAGAATCATTTTACCAAGCATCATCGGGTCACAGAAATTCGACTGCAGGCTGTGAAGCAGGAACACTGTGGTTCTCCCAGAGTTTCCTCTCGAGACTTGATGGGTCTCTGAGGAATTTGTTGGCTCTCTACAGGCCTGAGGTCGTCTTTGTCTTGTTTTCTGTTTGCTGTATGATTTACCATTAGAGCATTATTGTAAACACGTCATTTACATCATTCATTTCCTGGGGATTTCTCTTTTTTTCACTGAAATGGAATGGACTTTTTTTCAAGGAAGCAAATATAATTTTTAAGATATGTTGAAAACATTTTGCGTTTATAAAACCAAATACTAATATGGTTGGTTCATGAATCAGAAATGCATATTTTAGGAAATTGTTCAGGGCTAAATCATATTTTAGGTGTAAATATAGTTGTTGAAAATTTTATTTTTATTTGTTGTTGCCTTTCTTACGGATGTATCCATGTTTAAGACTCTTATTTTGAAGTTAAAATTTTAAGTTTTTTTTACTGGAAGAGGCTAACAAACCAAACATAACACTTTCACAAAAAACACTGAAGTCTTACACTGCTTTTAATTCATTCATTGGGTAAAGTTTAAACCAGGTGGTAGAAGGATAAAAGACAAAAACAGACATATGTGAGCACAAACAGCTGAAATCTGCAAATACTTAAAATGCTTAGAACTGCCTATTACGATAGTTCAAACTCCAAATATACATTAATATACATTAATATGCCCAGTAGACACGATCTTGGCTCTACTGCAGTGTCATGGGAACTTGCAGACAGCACCTCCCTTGCTGTCTGAAACTCCCGCTCTACATCTTGGAGTATGTCTACCAACAGCCCCCGAGGGAGATACATAGCCCATTTCTCCAGGTTGATTGCCATTCGAGTGGTTGCGTTAAGCCGACCGGCCGCTGAGTAGGGCTTGGCCAACTCAGCCTGGTACTTCCTGATCTCACCGATCAGGTAGCGACGGTCTGCTGGGTCCATGTTGTTCGTTGCGTTCCTCACCGGTTTGGTCAGATCCTACTGTCAGGATTTGTGGGTGGTTGTGGTGGTGAGAATGAACGCAGAGACCCAGGTTGTAGAAGAAAATTATGAATTTAATGAAGATGTTCAAAAACAGTCCAGATCAGGCAGCACGGCAGAAAGATTAGCACACAGCTAAATACTGGTAGCAACTGAAAACCTGAAGACTGAAGACGAGAGCTAGACCAACACAGGACTTAACAGTTCGACTGTGAAGGTAAGCAGACCAACGATGAATGACGTAAACACAACGTACGACAAGGATCCGACAACAGACAAAGACAACAGGTGGGACTAAATACACAGGGAGGGTAATCAAGAATGAGACACACCTGGAAGGCAATCAACGGGGAAGACGCAGAAACAACAGAGACTCAGGACAGAAACTGAACACAGAAAAACCTTAAAATAAATAAATACATAGAAACATGGATCATGACATGCAGGAGCTAACATCTACAGTCTTCCTTATTGTTGCTCCTGGAGGTAGAGCCAATCAGAGCCAGGGAAAATAAACAGCACTCAGAGATCGGCTGCTTTGTAAATGCGCGCCAACCAAGTGTCAACTTGCTTAAATTTAGACATTTCAATTTCCTAAGCTTCAATTTCCTATAATATTTATTTCAAATATTATAAATATACTCTATGAAAAAAGCTGCAAGTAAGTTAATTTTTTGTAAATAATTGGAAGTTATGTTCCTCAGAAAAATGTGCGAATCCTGAACCAGCGGGGGTCCACTAACAGCTCTTTAGCTGTTATTCTATTTGTGAAAACATGAAAAGGAAAAATGTCCATGTTTCTTTGGCATTAGGACCACCTAAGAACTAGACCAACATAAATAATCAAAATTATATAGAAGAGTCAAACCTGCACTGGGTTACATGCTTTAAAAACAAAGTATGTTATGTTTTAAAGCCTTCGCTCTATTTGCAGAGAAAAACAAAAGGGAGTGTTGTTTGTCCAAAAGATATTGATAAAATCTCATCCAGTCTCGATCCATTTCGCAAGATAGATGGATGGTCACGCATGGAAACATTTCTTTTTTATAAAATCCTGAAACAGGCAACAGTATATAAAGTGGGTCAATGACATTTGCAATCGGAAAGATGAACAAGATTAATTCATCATTTATCTCATGTTTTGCATTCAGAGTATATTTTTTTTAATAGTTTAGTATTCAACTAATGTTTTTTGTTTAGCATTTGATCTATTTTGTCCCTGACAGTTGTGGCAAAAGAATTACCGGCAGCTTTAAGTCACCTCAGTGAATGCAGCCTAACTACATTAATGGAAGATCAAAAGTCGTATGTTTCTTGGTTGACTTTTTGAGAATCTGTGTAGAAACGTACCTGTGAAGACCAAAAGCCCCGAGACGCAGCATAAGAAGAGGATATGAAGATTTTAATCTTGTTTATCTGAAATTTTAATGTGCAAGCTCTGAGCTGTGGCACAGAGACAGCAGATGTAGGGCTCCCAGTGGCAGCCTATTTCTGGCAGCGAGGTAATATATAAGGAAATAAGTTTCCATACAGTAGGTGAAGTCAGTGGTAAAGAAATGCTCTGATCAGCAAAGTGAGACAGCTAAGGAACAAACCTTCAGCACACAGATGTATAAATAACATTCCTCTCTCGGCTCCAACAGCTAATTTTTCCTGTGGATGCAGGAAGTTAGCACTTTTAATGAGACAGTTTTCATATAAAACCTACAGATACTGAAGATGCTTCCTCCTACCATCAAAATCACAGATTTTAGCTCAGTATTTGAGACGATGAGAAGAATGAAAACCAAGGCTGTGAAAAAGTATTTACTCCCTTTACTTTTTTTTCCTTTTGCTTTTCTGTCAAACTTAAAACGATCAAAGAAAGTTTAACAGCCAATAAAGATAACCAGAGTGAATAATGTGGTTTTCAAATTATTATTTTAGAAAGTGGGAAAACAATCCAATCCAACCCAGTAACTGTGTAATTAACCACATTTGGGTTTAGATTCACAAGCTAGGAACAGATGAAGTAGCACATCATGCCCCAATTGTGGCACAATTCAAGAATAGATGAAAAAGTAAGACATCCATCGGTCTGGAAAGGGTTATAAAGACTCAAATGAACCACGGTGACAGTCATTTACCCACGAATGAAGATGTGTACAAATGTATCCAGAACATCTGAAGCCCTGCAAGCCTCATTTGCCTCAGCTAAGTTCAAAGTTTGTTAAGCAACAAGAAAGAGACTGGGTAAAATGGCTTCCTTATTGTTTGATAGAAAAACAAACAGTGCTCGCCAAAAACAACAAAGTCTCAAATTTGCCAAAATGCGTCTTGAAGATTCCCAAGACTTTTGTGAACTTTTCTATGGACAGATGATACCAAAGTTTTAGTGTGCCCTGTTACATCTGGACGTGAAGCAGCGTTTCATAAAACCATCATACAGACAGCAGTGTGTCGGTCGGGGCCAGACTTTCTGAACAACCTGCTGTGATTGAATAAACCATGAAGTGATCTCTCTATCAAAAAATCCTGGAGGAAAAGATCGGCCCTCAGTTCATGACCCAACACTGGAGCTGGTGATGCAGCAGAACAATAATATGAAACATTCCAGCAACCACCTGTGAATGGTTCAAAATAAAAAAAAAAGAAGCTTCAGGAGCTGTCTAGTCAAATTCCCGATTTAAATCAGATTGAGATGCTGTCGTGTGACTTCAAACAGGCTGTTAATGTTGGAAAACCCTCCAATGTGGCTGAATTACAACAATTCTGCAAAGAAGAGTGGGCCAAAATTCCTCCACAGCGCTGTAAAAAGCTGACATCAAACACTTGATGCCAGCCTTTTCTTTTTTACCACTAATTTTTAGGTTTAAGGGGGCAATTATATTTTTTGAGCAAGGAGCCAGCTTGATCATAATTTTTAAAGTCCATTTTGTATTTACTTAGATTATGTTTGTCTGATACATGCATCAACAACAGAAAACAAGAATCATTAGGAGTGAATACTTTTTCAAAGTGCAGGACATTTAAAAAGTAGCTTCAACTGTCTGCCCTATTTACTCACTGCAGCTAATTGAAGAGGAGCCCAAGTAGAAATTAACTGCAAAAGGAAGCCAACCCCTGGTGTGTGTGTGTGTGTGTGTGTGTGTGTTACAGCGGAGTGTCAAAGTGATGCTAGATCAGGAAAAACACACAGTATTGAGCTTTTCTTCCCTTCAGATCTTTGCTGATTATCCCTGCTTTGTTGCTCTCCTCACCCTCCCCTCCTCTCAGTCTAAATGGAAGCTGTGTGTTGCTGAGTTGGAAACCAAGTCACATCCCTCTCACACTTCTGTTTAGCCCCTCTTAAGAGTCCCACACTCCTTCCTTTCCATTTTCCACCTCTACCTTTTTTCTCCGTCTATCCTTGACACGCTCTCTGCCCTCCCCCCCCACACCACCTCTCTTTCTGTCCGCACCGACACCCTCGACTGATTCTGCCGGAGTCATGGCCTTCGGAGCCTGACGAGAATCCAGAGCCCTGTGTGCGCTCTTGTGAATCGGCGTCTGCGGGCGGAGATGAAATATGAACTGTTAAATATGAATGTGGCGCGATGTTGTGATGCCGCGCGGCCGTGTCGCTCAGGCAAAGGTGGTGAAAACGGGCGCGCACGTACAAGAAAGCCTGTGCGGTATTATTCTGCATTACATTTACCATTCATTTGGGTGCGATACTTGCCATACAAACACACACAGACAAAGGCCTCGGATTCAAGCTTCGCTGACTTTAAACCTTGCTCAGGCTGACAGTAATTTCTGCCTCCAAATTACATTCCAATGGCTTCATAAATCTGCTGCCTCCTCCTCCATCTTTTCTCCTCCTCCCCTTCTCTCCCTCCTTTCACTCCAGCCTCACTTCATTTTTCCTGTATAAGCCTCCCCCACCTCCTCATCCCTCCATCTACACCTCTATTTCACTCCACGTGTCTCTTTCTCCTTCTCTCCTCTCCCACTCTCCTCTCCTCCATCACTTATTTTCTCGTTTCCCCCCACACTCCTTCTCCCTGGCGCTGGCTTGGTAAATGAGAAACAGGGAGGCTGAGATGGGGAGGTTACGTGTGCGGGGTAGTTAAACAGTAACATACACATAAATCCACACAGATGCAACCCCCTACACGCGCGCACACACAACACAATGTGTAAATACACACACGGGTGAGCACACACCCGCAGTCAAACATCATAAACAGCACATTACTCTTTGATGGAAAGACAAGCGTTTGTGTTGCCATATATTTGAACTGGCTCCCGCACATTTCAGTGTGTCCACATGTGTGCACTCTTTTTAATGAGAGTGTTCATTTTACAGATAGTACCTCCAGGCGAAATAATTGCCAATGTTGGGCCCCGACGGCTAGTTCAAGTGTTCTCCGGCCGGTTGTCTTTATGGGCCGAGAACACACCCATCAGCTCCCTCGCCGCCGCTTTAACTGCTGCTCTGCTGCAGCCGGCGTTCGCACGCAATGAATACACGGGCGTAATATGCATAAGCACACAACACAGACGCCGAGTCGGGCATTAACACCGACACACGTGTGCACATGTGCTGCAGGAGAGGCCAGCAGTGAACAATAGACCGGCTGACAATGGGGCTCAGAGGAGTTCTCTCCGCCGTATTAATATTCAGAAGAGCGGATGTTGAGAGAGTGTGCGTGTCAGCAGGGACGCATGCTCATCAACCCCACTAACACCGAGGTTAGGCAGCCACATGATTACAAAGTACTCAGACTTTGAATCTCTCAGTGCTGCTCCTTTTGCTTCTGTGTCCTAGCTCCCTGCAGCGGACGGAGAGCGCAGACGATCTTTGCTGGTACAAATTATTCCAATCAGGCCTATTAAGGGAAAGGTGGAGAGAAATGGAGGGTAGATTTTTGTCAATTTCTTGCCATCCGTCCACATCAGTGTCAATTATGTGTAATGCAGCAAGAAAGAAAAGGAAGCCTTTTAGACAAGTAAAAGATTTTATATTTTCATCTGTTAACCTTTTCACTGAGAATTCATTAGTTTCTCATGCAGAAGTTTATGATAGGACAAAGAAATATGTGAAAGTGGCTTTAAAGGACCTTACAGTGAAGATAATACACCCAGCTCACAAAAATGAGACAAGATTTCATAATTATTTCCAAGAATGCAAGAATAAAAACAATCCAGAACCCCCATTTTTTTTTGTTTTCCTAGTAAGAGTAAAGGCTTTGAAATCTTTAGCTGCATTTCAAAGAATCTATAATGAGTGTAAAATCCCCATATCTGGATTTTTATTTTTTTTATTTTTTGCTTGTCTAATTCCAAGGTCCTGATGCCAAACAAACAAACAAACAAAAAACAACAGAATAGAGGTTGTAATAATCTCTGCACTGTGTAGTTTAGCAGAAAATCACGTAACAAATCAGATGCCAACTTCAGCAGCATCAGCAGCTTTACTGGTGAGCTCCTTGCCTGATATATAAATTGAAGGGGTGGAGGCTTATGCAATGTTTATGTAACACAGGGTTGTCAGCAGCCTGAGTATTCGTCTCAGTATTCATCGACTATGTCAACAAAACACTTATTTTCTTTCCAGCGTCAAAACACGAGTCTCAAACTCAGATTCAACAGTGTTTCAAGTCTAAAGCCCTGGCCTTCGTATCCAGGGCTCACTAAATTAGTTTGCACTTACAACATGTCAACATAAAGCCACATGACGAGAGCTGATGGACAGCTCTTTGAAAAACAGAAACTGACGAAAAATATTCTGGCATTTTGAATATTGCAAAATATGTTTTTGCATGAAATCCACAGTGTAGCCCTAATTTTTCAGCTTTCAACCCAAAGCACTCAGGGAGAGAGACGTGTAACTTAAACTGTGTAGACTGGGAAATGAGGTGCAATTGACTGACTTTTACTGGTCCATAACGCTTTAAGGTTTTCTTTGAGATTATTTCTGCTTATTAAAATATCCCAATGACTATGAAACATAGAAAGTTTGCTGTAATTTATTTTTTGAGTCCAACAGAGAATAGAGAATGACAATGTATTCCCATTTATGGATTGAATCATATATCCCTTATCGCTATCTGAATTGAACTAAACATTCAGTTTAGCTGATATGTTTATAGACAGAAAAAAAGTTTTCAGTTTTATTATACACAAAAAAAGCAAAAGGAAACAATTGTTTTGTATTTCATCTGCTTATCATCAATCATTGCAATTTTTCAGTAAATCTGGCAAAATGTAAGACCTCAGGAATCCTCTTAATCATCTTAAGACCAATCGCTGTTTTATAGCTCTCTTAATTAGAAACCGATCTCTCCTAGAGATCTAATAATGGAAATCAGATGGCAACACAAAAAGTGAATATTTTTCGATACAGTGAATGCAGCATGCTGAACACTACCACATTATGCTGACAACAACCCTGCTGTGTGGGAGTCGTTACTGTACGATGAAGACTGTACAGCGATTTATAGCATCAGCAGGGTGGTTGAGCTGAGGAAGAATGGACATGGAAAGCCATTTTAAGAAAACTATCTTCTGTGAGAGAGCGAGAGAGAGCAAGACGTGCAGCAAACAGTAAGCTGACTATTAGAGCAAAGTTGCTCCATTCTAGTCTTTTGACATTTCAACCTCTGCTTGCTATTTAACATGATGGACTTGGGAAAATGTTTGCAGTGTTGTTTGAGAACTACCAGTCTGAGCTAAGGGAATGTTGCACTAATTGTTAATAACTTCTACTAATACATGTTTAAATCATGAACCCCGTGATCCTCATTTTGTTTGAAAATAACTGTAAAACCCTGTTGAAGAGCAACTGTTCCCTCACGCAGTGGTGTGATGTTGCCTCTGCTCATCAAACATAAATGTATACTGTAGATGTACGTATTGACCATCTTCCAATGTTATAGCGCCTACAAGGAATCGAGTCAGCTAAAATCGGCATTGGCAGGTCAAAGCTGTACATAAATCAGAGGTGGAAGATTGGCCATAAACAGCAGATATGAATATCCTGGATATGTATCTATCCACATTGTTCCACCATCTGGAACCTGTAATAATATAAATCACTTAGAGCTCAAATTTGCGCATCTGCACACCCTCCTGTAAACAGACTTCTTGCCACTTCTATTTGCTATTCATGCAGTCATCAGCAGCACTAAGGTGTCCATGCCGTTATATTACCGTCAGTTCACTCAGCCATCTTGTTGTCACCGGGTGTCTCTGCCTTCACTCAGCTGAGGAAAATAAATAGCTAATATTTCATCATTACTATTCAAAGCAAAAACTGTGGGTGAATGTTCACACAGGCCACAGTGAAAGTCACACAGTGCTGAATGGCTGAAGGCTGCACAGTTGTCACTGGCTGGAAAACAAAAAGCAGAGCGATTTCTGTCCCCATGAGGAACAGGACATTTCTGTGAACTGTGTTATGCGTAAAAAAAAAAAAAAAAACCAAGAACGTAAGATAAGATGTGGCAGGGTCAAGGAGTTATTGTTATTGACCAAAGTAGTACGGGGTCGCTGGAGTATGAGAACCTGCTCTTTTCTTCCATCGTTCATCTTCTTCTCCACATACTGGTGTTCGTATAAGTAAAAGAGAAAGTACATATATTTTTTTCTTCCAGGTCTGCCCGTCAAATAATACATATAGACAACTTTACAGTTTACTATTTAATTTAATAAAATCTAATCTAAATGTTGCATTACCTTATACACGCTTGAATTCACCTGAGAAGAAGCTAAATAAGACAACAAATATACTCCAGGAGTAGACACCAGTGAATCAAACACTTATTTAGCTCTTCATTGCCTCTATAGTCTGCTCTAATCTCTAGTATTCTGGCATAAAGCTGCTCAAAGGAACAATTCCCGAATGAAAGCCAGATTTATTTCAACCTTTTTATAGCATCAGAGTAAAGGGCTTTGATGATAGTGAAGAGATCAGATATTCATCTCCCACTGGGATGCAGTAATCGAACAATACTTAAGTTTATAAATTAAAAAGATTTAAACCCTCAGTGATTCAAAGAGAGGTGGTTGGTTTGTAGTTAAGATGCATTCATTGTGTGATTGATTGGACCTGGTGGAGTCAGAGTGATGGCAGGATTACAACGTGAAACTTTCAATTTACCAGTCTGTCCATGCTCCGAACCTCAATATTGATCACGAGATGCATCATGACCTGAATATCCTGAAAACAAGCTGCTGAGAGTAGAGCTACCTGCATAGGGGGGAGAAACTCAACCTTACAGAGAAGGCGAAGAGCTCCATCATGCATTCAGTCTCTTTATGCTGCAATATATATGGTGACAGTTGTTTAATGATGCATAAAAAGTTTTAGAATAAGAGATGGCAAGGTGGTCAAGTTAAAGGAGCAGCAACAACATTTTTGACAATGCCAAAACAGGGCAACAACCTGCTGGGGTTGACAGAACCGACAGAGAGTTGTCTCTGTGTCTCCGAAACAAAGAGACAGAGAACGCATACGTTCTCTGTCTCGTATACGCTGATGTCAGTTAAAATGGTTCATGATGACAAGAGAAGCTCACTCATTACAACCAACCTACGCACAGAGTAGATGGACTACAGCAGCAGAAACCACACCCGATGCCACTGATGACAACTAGGGACAGAAAACTGGATCTTCAATCCTTTCACAAAATTGGACAATAACCAAGTGACAAAATGTTGCCTAGCTCAGTGAGTCTCAGCAGTCAGCTGGCGGTGTAAACCTGAAACTATGGATGCAACCTGCCTCGTATGAGTGAGTGATTCAGGCTGGTGGGGTGTTGTACTAGTACTATTACGGAGTTATTTTCTCAGCACGGTCTGTGCCCCCAAGTACCACTTGAGCCCAGTTGAAACACCACAGCCTACCCAAGCATTGTTGTTGTCACCAGATCTCAATTTAACAAAGCCACTTTAGGATGTGGTGAACATGTAGAGTCACATAATGGGAGTGCAAAGCACAAATCTGCTGCAACTGAGCGATACTATCATGTCAGTATGAAACAAAGTCCCCAAGTAATGTTTCCAAAACCTTGTTGAACCTGTGGTTTGAGGAAATAAGGCAGTTCTAAAGGGGGAAAAAAAATGGTTCAACCTGCTACAAGGTCTGCCTAATAAAGTGACAACAAAGTGGACATGCCAAAGAGTTTTGTGGGAAAATTTACACGCCATGCATCTTGGGTGGCATGTTTATTAGAAATGTGGGAGACACAATGCCAGACAGTAACCTCCTGCCCTTTCCTCTAACCTTCCACACACCTTGATAAACATTTTATAAACTCACGTCTGTCTAAATGTTTTTGACTCTTGGCTGCCTGCTTTTCTCATTCATGCACTCCCCCCCTCTCCATCTCCATCTCTCTATGCCTGGTTTGACTTCTTAAAATCCCTGACAGAAAGTTTGAAGGGCAGCCTTAACTTTATGTACCCGTCAGGATCTAATGGGTGATGGCAGCGAGCTGTGGGGAAATGCTGCTGATCTTCAGCAGGCACTTACAGGCACCAATACAGGCAGATATTTTGTATGCAGTAGATAAAGATTAGCGAAGGGTGTAAGAAAGGTTGGACCTCAGAGCAAATCATATTACAGGAGGTCGTTTTAAACTAACTGCTCTTAATATTCAAGGTGACCGCTGCTCTTTATACACAGCTAATGATGCTAAATTATACTTTAATTCAGCTTTGGAACTCAAGAAGAACAATACACTTCAATGTAAACACAAACATCAAAAAATATTTAGAGAGGAGTGTGTTTACCATTGTGGTGCATCATTAGAGTTTGGAAAGTCTGACTTTTTACTATTCTTGCAAAGTTTTTCTTATGTGTTTCCTTTTAATATGATAATTGTTTTGATCTGGTTTAAGGTCATGCCTACAGACATGTTAGCTTAGCAACTGCAGTCTTCCTCAATGAAGTAATCTTGTTGTTTGCACATACAGATTGGGGTTTGATGTTGTTCAAATAAACAATCATCCCTGGGAAGCACTGCAGCATATTAGGGATCAAGGTTTACCAGGAGAGATTACCTCTTTAAATGGCATGAGCGTGTTTTGGTTTCCCAAAAATAACATGTTGAACGATCAGATCACAGCAGTTTTACACTTTAGCTCAATCCTCCGTAAATTAACCTTAGAGAGAAAGAAGCTCTGGTTCTTTTGAAAGCACTGCTGTTAATACAGGGAGGATTTTCTCTTCTCTGACAATAGTTTTCATTAGGGCTGTCCCAATTACAATACATTCCACTGATACTGATCTGAGTCATCACATTAAATTAATGTCATGTATAGGTTTGAGAACTACAGCTTTAAAGTGCAGTAAAAAGCACACAGCATATGTGACAGCAGCCTTCTTCATGGTCTACATTTGTATTGTGACTGCATCCCACTTAACTAATTTATCGTTGCTAATCTAGTGCATGCAGTCTCAGTATTTCTCGAGAGCGACAGATATTTTGTACCAAGTGGAGTTTCAACAGGACAGAGTTTTGTTTCTACAGATAAATCTAACCAGATAAATAAGGCTGTCTTCAATAAACGTGTATCTTTATCTTGCTGACTGTGCTTTTATATGAAGCATTTGACTTAAAGTTATGACTTGTTTATGACCTGTTTTGATGCTAGTGGTTGATAATTAGGCTAGTTGCAAACATTAATATGGTTCCAGGTAATCGCATACAAACAGATGTTTTTTTTTTTTTTTCTCTTATTTTTCTCCTGCTCTATAAACTTTTCTTTGATGACTGATGTTTCGGCTGCTTTGGTCTCCAACTGTCTGAATACAACATCCAGAACAGGTTACATGACAGACATACAGAGGCTACAGCCTCCGGTGCATACTCTCATTCTGTCATGTCAGATTCTAATTTCTTCACCCACATGCAGAAACACAACAGAGAGCACTAGTTTTTATTGTGTGAGGTTTATTGTAAGCAAAACAGGAAGAAGGCAGGTGACATGGGGGGCATGGATCTCCTCTCACGGCTGACTCCAGAATTCTGAGCACAGGAGGACAGGGAGGGTTAATTCTGGTTCAGTTTGGAATCCTCAATGCAACAAAACGGAGTCGGTGGACCTACTTGGGCTTGGAGCGGGTCCGAGCCGGGAGGGGAAAGGGCGCCTGGGGAGTCCGGGGTTGATGGTGGGAGGTGGACGGCAGAAGAGGCGGCGTCGGAGTGCGGACGGGCGGACAGGGATTCCACAGCACAGCAATCTCGGATCTCTGAGGGAGAGACACAAAGGTTCACTGAGAACTTGTCTAGACTAAATCACAAAAAAAAACAGAGGTGTGAACTCTGGGGCCTGTAGTACCGAACATTGGTGACACTCTGGCAGTGAAGTGACGGTGACTCCCTCCTCTTATAGGAGCTGACGAGATTGGCATCAGGTGTGTTGGGACCCGAGCTGAAGGCCAACCCTCCAGGCAAAACCTCAGGACGCCCTCTGGTGGACAAAAGATGAACAACCCCACCATCCCAAAACCCTGGATCCCCACACATTCATTGTACACAATATAGGGAAAACACAATCTTCAGTTCATTTTAATTTATCATGCAATTAATTATTTATTGGTTATTGTGACAGGTCTAGCTATGACTGTTATAAACTGGTCTACCAAATGACAGATGCATGGCTCACTGGGGGTACAACAAACACAAAATCATAATCATAGGTACACCAAGGGTTGAGTTTTAGCAACACCTTGATTAAGGTCTTGTTCTGATAATTAGCGTCACATATCAGTCTATTTTCACCAATGCTCCTGATGTTAACTGGTTATTTACACAATGATGTCTGATCAATACAGTGTTGAGTGAGTGTCTAGGCACTGAGTAGTGGCTTTCTACCCCGTCTTCCATATTTCTGAAATGCTGTTTGATGACCATAGATGATGAATGTGCTTTGTGTGGTATTTTTACTTAAGAATTAAAGAGAAATTAAGTATTATCTTACAATAAAATAATATGTACAATATGAAATATTTATATTTGGAGCATCAAAATAAATTCTCAAATGAGTTTACTTTTTCATCCATAAAAGTTATTTGTATATAGATAAACAATTTACTTAGATTTACTTAAAGTATATTATTTTTCAATTTTCTTTGATTGTTTATTTTATTTACCCAAACAGTATTATGAGTTAATCACTTTGTCTCTTAGTTCCAGGTGTTCTGTATGTTTCACTACTTGAGACTTGTTAAGATTTCTTAAAGACCATTTCCTAAAGACATTGTAAGATCTGCGAAAGTTACTGCCTAACAATTTATTCAAGTTTAATATAACTGCGTATATAACTGTGCATATGTAATATGCTATAACTGTATAATTTTATTTTATTTTGTTTGGACTCCTAGTAGTTTTAAACTTAGGTTACCTAATTTCAACACATTCAGACAGTATGCATTAAGTATCACGAAGGTTACTTATTCTTACAATCTAGCCAGCTATAGAAATCTCAGTTTTCAAGCCAAATCTAATTAAATCTATATTTTGCTATGAGCCTGTTAGTGAATAACATGAGAAAATTTGATTGCAGTTGCCAAAAATAAAATACAGCTATTTTACCAGAAACTACTCGTGGTTAATAAAATAAAAGAAGAAACTGTTGCGAGAATAAATAAAAAAATGTCAGACTTATCCATAAAGGCTTAGTATGGAAAATATGAACATATTTCAGAGCCCAAGTTCCTACAGAGACCCTGTTACTCCTGAAACTCTAATGAGATGTTTTAAACACCCTAATTACTTTTACTGACTTCTGTAATATCTCTGTTGATGTTACTGCATTTTTATGCCTATTATCGTTTCATTATAACTCATTAATGTCCATTTAATATTATTTTCTTGTCAATATTTTTAAATGCCTTAGCAGTATATTTAATCACTTTATTCTTTTTGTAAGCTATATATCATCCTATGTTTAAACTAACTTTTATATTCTTGGAAGTATTGATTAGGTAATTTCTTTAATCAATCAATCCAATTTGTATAGCATACTTCAGTTCAAGGCAGTTCAAAGTAATTTACATTATAAAAACACACAAAAAAGCCACAAAATACACCATACAGTCAGCAATTGAGAAATCAGAAACAAAAATTACATTTTAATGAGTGGCATCATCAAAACTATCAATACACATCAAACACGTTGGTCAATGTTCCATTTATTATGATTCTAAAGCAACCATAAACAGGTGACATTTTAGTTTTGATTTAAAGAAACTCAGAGTTTCAGTTGTTTTGCAGTTTTCTGGAAGTTTGTTCCAGATTTGTGGTGCATAGAAGCTGAATGCTGCTTCTCTTTAGTCTTTAGTCCCCAATATGTTCTTTCTATGTAAATTACATTTTTCAAACTATGTTTAGCCTTCTGTCCCAAATGAATCTGCTTTCATCACATATTTCAGCTTCACTCTGCACATAGAAATCAGTTTACAATCCACAAACTGGATATCACATTGCTGCTGTTTTTATGAATAGGACAATTTATATCACTACATAACCGCTTTCTATAAATTGCGCCCAGTAAAATGCATTCTTTCCCATCTGTTTAACCAGGGATGCTGCTGAATGTAAAACAAAAATGCACACACATACCGTCACCTTGAATCTACACTGTCAGGCGTTCAGTTTAGGCATTAAGCACCCTTTCTGAAGGGTGCTTAATGCCACACACAGGCTCTGGCTTTAGTCTGTTAAACAAATCCTTCTCAGCTTCATCGTGTGTCCTTCAGGAAGGAAAATGAGGACAGTTTTATTTGTTTCTGTTTGCGTTTTTGCAAACTGCATAAAAATCTCCCAGTTGGCTTTGTAGTCTACTTACTGTGGGATGAAGTGAACGGACGAATGTGAGCAGCGGAGCAGTTAATGGCTTCTGATGAATTTGTCTCTGTGTACTCTGTGTGTGCCTGATGAAAACCTTATATTTCTAAAACCAGTGTTCACCAGGGGTTTCATTTTGCTCATAAGATACAGGCACTTAGCGAGTGGTGGTTAATGAAAGCTCCTCAGCAAAAAAGAACCGACATAAAACATGTCGTTTGCTTAATGGGAGGTTTGTTGTCCGCTGGGAGCGTAATGCTGTACATATGCAGTGTTGACCTTCAAGAAGCATTTTCACAATGTACTTAATTTTAAAAGGTAAAATCGTTCTGAGGGGGATAATTATTTAGCCATTTTAGTTCTCCATATTGTGCCAACAGTGAAACTCAACATTATATCTTGGCGTTGCTTAAAACACAGCTGGTATTTAAAAAAACAAACTGAAACTCGAAAAGAAAAAAATTATCTATATATCTTAGGAATAGCATCCAAACTCCATCACCAGAATTTAAATACTGCAGGAGCAATAAATTAGAATATCATCCAGATGTTACTTTATTTCAGTAAATAAATTCAAAATGTTGTTTGAGAAGTAGTGGTATAGGAAATCCCAAATGCCAGCCTACTCAAAGTGTGTCCATTATACCTACTCTATGGTTGGTCAGGACTCCTTTAGCATGAATTACTGCATCAGTGCAGTCCAGGGGTCTGCTGAGGTGCTAAGGAATCCCAGGTTCATTTAATAGTGCCCTTCAGCTTTTCTGCATTGGTTCTGGTGGCTCTTCTTTTTGACCCCATAGATCCTCTATGGGGCTCAGGTCAGGCCAGTTTTCTGTCCGTTCACATGCAGTGAATGGACATGGTCATGCTCACTAAAGCAGGGGTTGGTACTGTTGGCAGTGAGGGCAGGTTCCAAGTCCTGTTGGGAAATGAAACCAGGATCCCCATAAAGCCCATCAGCAGAGGGAAGCACAAATTGCACTGACATCACCTGATAGACGATGGCACTGATTTTGAACTCAGTGGACCAACGCCAGCACACTTTGGCAACTTCCCACTGAACCTTAAGGAACTTTAATTCTCTGGCTCTTCATTCCTCCTCAAGAGTCTGAGACCTTGATCTCCAAATAAAAAGTTAGACTGAATTTATTCTGAAGACTCTGGACCAATGAGTAACAATCCTGTCCACACTTTAGATGTCCTCTCTGGTCTTAACTTAAGGATTGTGACAGTAGAAGCCAACATATTGGAAACACACGGATTTAATAATTTTATCCACAGAGGACTCTCGCACTGAGAGGTAATTCCTGCTGCCTTTTCGGACTATAAGCGCCTATGCGGATTACTTCCTGTTCCTCCAGATGTGGAATGATGGGGAATGGACTGTCTGAACAGCCGAAGCTTTCCTCCAACATGTCATTCTTCCAGTCCTCTCACATCACCATTTTTGGATTAGACTCTGCCGGAAAGACAACCGTGTTCTACAGACTGCAGTTCAACGACTTTGTGAACATGGTGCGGACCAATCGCTTCAACTTCAGTTCAGTTTACTGAAACTAAAATAGTTCAGTTTCAGTAAACTGAACTGGCAACCAAATCCTTTTAATTTGAAGAATTGGCCAGACCTTTCCTGGTATCTAAGTTTTCTTCAGAAAATGTTCTATTATTTATTTACAACAAAAAAAATCAGTAATATACAGGAGTGTTTACTCCAGAAAAAAAAATCTAAGTTTATACCTCTGTGAGTCTGCTTTGGTTCAGTTTACCCTCTGACCACCTCTTCCAGTGCCTTCCAGGTCATAACTGACTTACCAGAACAGCGACTACTGGGGATGCGGCTGCGCAGCAAACATGACCTTGCCATGCAGTGAGACACAGTTGGGGACACTAGTCAGCAGTGACAAAAGTTTAAAAGTAAAACACGGTGCTGGCCTTTCTGTAAATAAATCAATGACGCCCAGCAGTAAAGCCTTGTTCTCCCAGGTGGATAATGGTTTTTATGGGTCATTTAAGAAGCTAATCAGTGATATTTAATTGACTGTAGCTGAACGATAGACCTTTCATCAATGCTGCTTGTGCCCTCACCTCTGGCCCAAAATCAGCTTGGGTGGGCTTGAACAATAATAATGCTGGTGTAAATAACACTGGATAACCAGCCAAACTCCCTTACCTGGCAAAAATAAAACAAGAGCGGCAACTTAAGCTTATGTGTGGGAAGCTTATCAAAGACATGAATTTTAATTAATAAATTCATATGAAAAAACAAGAAATAAATGGCAAAAAAAGTCATGCTTCTGTATCTGGTTTGTGTATGTATCAAGTTGAACAGTTCATTTTGTTGTTAATGTAGGGGTACATTTACAAAGTTATAGTTATTTCTGATTATTATTATTACCACTACCATTGTTTTTAAATATCAGTATCATTTTATTATTAAAATAAATGGATTAAACAAATCCATAGCTAAATAACGGCAGCAATAAAATACTAGTAAAGTAATAAAAACAAATATTTATTCAGGCTCGTTTCCTTTCTCTCCACATGAATTCTAATTTCTCTTTCCAATCTGCTCTGTCTTTTCAGATGATTGACGGCCATCCCAACCAGCGGCTGATCTGCTGAAGTGAAGGATTTTAAAGAGACCGCAGCAGAACTCCTCATTGGAGCTCCATACCTGCGCTGCTCCAGGTGGATTGAATACAGAAGTGAATATCCACTGAATTTTCAGTTGATTTGTGTAAACTAAAGAGGATAGTTGGACTAAAACTGAGGGACAGCGGAAGAGGCTCTGTCCATCATATCCTCTTAACATCTTTATTATTATCATCAAACTGTGACGTTTATATAATCATAATTGTGCTTGTAAAACCTAAACAAGAGATCAGATTTTCTCCTTTGAGGACTATTTGCTGCTTCTTCTCATCTCTCTCCCCAACTGCGCATCAATTAAAATTACAACCTGCCTCTTCAAAGCAAGTGTGACATGGCACTGTACTATTTTAGCATGACCTAGTGCTTGCATGGGGATCCAGGATTGCTTTTGACTTCCAAGGAGGACCCTTAAGCTCCCAGCCATCCTCTGACTGCCTGCCTGCCCGCCCTACTGTAGCATTTGGGTGTGGAGGGTTTGTTTCAGAATTAAACCTCTGGACACTCAATGAAGATGACTTAAGTTGGCAGGCCTGAAAGCTCCATACCCAGAAAGAGAGAACAAGCTTGGCAGGAGGACTAACACCCACCCAACACACACCAATGTGGACGCTGTGGCGGCTTTGAGCCATGCTGATATTGCTACTTGTGGAGCCCTGGAGAACAGGCTATCATCATCCCTATCATCTTTCACCCAAGCTGAGGAAGATTCAACAGCCCAAAGGAAAGAGGCTACACATCTGAGCGATTCAAAGAAGACTGTGAAACTGTGCTAACACAGAGAGATCCAAAGCAGCATCCTCAATCACACGCACAGACACTCTAATACTCTTCTCCACAAATCCCTGATACAGGAAAAACAAAGCTGCGGCGGACGTGAAAGACACAGAGACTGAGCAGGTTAGAAAGCCCTCGGCAATCACACACCGGGTCGATCAGACCTTTTACACACACGTCTTTGCTGTGCTTTCATCACATTGAGATTCACTACACCTACAGGTCGTTTTCTGCTGCATGATAAGAAAAAAAAAATACAAAGACACACAAAGGCTCAGTGCTTCAAGGATGACCTTTCCTAGAACCTGTTTTAACTGTGGGGCATGTTGGTCGGCACACATCAAGTCAAAAAGTTGAGGTGCGCCAAGAAACTGGTTGATTATACAATCCACTAACCCTATCAATGGTTGATCTCTTTTCTGCCACACCTAAACTGTAACAAGCTACACTGATAACAGTCTTCAGTGTGGAACTCTTTTTCAATATTAGTGAGAAGTTGAAAATACATTCACAGAAACAATAAAAGGGGGAGGAACATTCAAGAAAAACTATTTTTTGTGGAGGCCTGCTGACCATCATTCAGGTTGCTACAAGATAGGAGAGACGTCAGACAAAGATTTCCTCCTGACTAAATGCAAAAATGCTTTTTTTAAGTGAAAATTTCATTTATTACAAAACACATATCCAAACCAACCCAGACCAACGTGTAAACTGGTTTTTGCACTCCTTCTGGTAAAACCTACCATGAAATGTTTCTGATAGTTGGCAAAAAGTGAAGAAATTTTTGTTTGATCTTTGTTTTAATTCAGCCAAATCAAAGGATTTTAGAACCAACAGCCCGTTTCACATCTTAGTAGTCTGGACTTTGACTAGACCTCCCCAAACCATTTTTTTTTTTACTTTTTTTTGGTATTTTGCTTTTAAGCATTTAGAGATTGACTTTGTGGAATTTTGATCGCTAACAAGCTGCAAAACACAAGTTTGTTTAAACTCGATGTAAGGATCTGATGACCTGACAGCAGAAGTCATGATATAATAGGTTTCAGCAAGTTGTCCAAGACTGGAGGAAACAAATTAACACCACAGATCACACTACAATCACCATGTTTGCAGACGTAACGTTTTCTTCCCCTTGAAATGCTGTTATACTCTTTCACAGCTCTATATGGCAATAAATCTGCTCAAACTTGAAGCTGGACACAACTCGTTTACTTTGAATGGATCTTGCAAAAATTAAACGAGTATCTGGTGATACAAACAAGACTTAAGTCGCAATAATCTGTCACGTAAAATGAAAAGGTAGATATTCTGTTCTCTTTAGTTGGTTTTATTTGTACAGAAACTTACATCCCAAACCTTTAAGATTTTATTGCATTAGTAAGCATTTTACTTCCAGACACATACAGTAGAGAAAA
Organism: Poecilia latipinna; assembly: GCF_001443285.1. Taxonomy (NCBI): domain Eukaryota; kingdom Metazoa; phylum Chordata; class Actinopteri; order Cyprinodontiformes; family Poeciliidae; genus Poecilia; species Poecilia latipinna. The sequence goes on along the minus strand of NW_015112616.1, from coordinate 48,410 downwards.
TATACTTTGAAAGGCTGATTTATATTTCTTAAGGTGAATCAATTAAAATCAGTTTCTGAATGTCAAAATGCACAAAATTGGAGACACAGAATCTCTGATCAGTGCATCTCTACAATAAAGATGAGGCTGAGGAGTGAGAAAGAGGATGAGGGAGTAGGAGTAAGCAAAGGAGGTGGTCTGCTGCATCCAGATCTCTGTTACTAAGGAAGAGAGGAGAGGAGCTGAGGAGTTGTAGGCAGGAAGACTAAACCCCTTCTGATTGATCCAATCTCAGTGTGCAGGAATCAACAAACAACTGGAGAGGAAACGATAAAAGAAGATTAGAAGAAAATAGAGACAGTGGAAGAGAGGACAAGGATAGTTCTGTAAACAAACCTTAAAGTGGATATAATGACAGGTCATGAAGGGAAGGCGTGTGGATTGGCGAGATAGATGGTGTAAAAGATAAAGAAGCAGAGAGAAGAGACAGCAAGAGATCGAATAAGGGACGGCATAGGACAGAAAATCTGAGGATCATTAAAGCAACATGTCGATTGGAAACCTTGGCATGTGGGCGAAAATACACAAACAAGCTTGTGCCAAGAGGATATTTATGAGAGGGAAGTGGGGATGTTGTGGCACTGAAACATATGCTAGTTGATATTCATAGAGCATCCCAATCTGGTCTCAGCTCCTACCTTTACCCTCCCTTTATGTGCCTGTGTATATCTGTTGTACTTTTTCTGTCTTCCAAACACAGATTTGAGCTAAAAATAAGATTATGAACAGAGAAAGTGAAGTCAGGGTTAATGCCAAATTCTGTGACACAGACACTTTTTCGCCCTGATGTATCTAATACCGTGTCAGGCAGAGACAGGAGCTGGTTGTTGTAGATACCGATCTCTGTCACATTTTCACAGAGACATGCAACAGAGGCATATAAAAGTACCAAGCACAGCTATTTTTACACCTATCTAACAGAAAAGAAAAAAAAACAACACCCAGTCAGGGATTGGATCCATTCTTCTTTCTGCAGCGAACTCAGCTGATACCGACTTCAGTCTTCACTGCCAGAAACTCATTTCCCCTCTCCTCCCATGACTGACTGTCCAAGTCTCCATCTGTCTCCTCACCCCCTTCCAACCTCTTCATTTCTTCTATTGTCGCCATCTCTTGTTTGCTTTGCATGGATTTTGACTGCAGCCGAAGGGCAATTTTGCATCGAGCACAGAGTTCACACAAGAACACACATGTGCATATACAGAAGGGGGGGCAGAAAAGAAACTTGCCTTTGGAGGATTTGTTTATCAAATGTGCTGTCAAATCATGTCAGCCCTTTCCCATCAGGGCACATTTTCCACCCTCAGGCTAGCTGAAGACAAAGGGTTTAGTGCTTAAAATGTAATTTCAACAAATTTGTTACTGTACATGGCTCCAATTGTACATATAGTTGCACTGAAATGGAAACCAAAGACACTATATTACTTAGATTGTAAACATTTGTGCTATTAAATTTCAATCTATAGATTTTTTGGGGGGGTCGGTGGGGAACAAAATATTAAGCAAAAGACATACAGTGCTAAGAAAAAAATTTTCAGCGTTTTCTCAACTTTAAATCTTGTAGATCATTGAAGTAATTTGAATATATGAAGGACAACCTTAGTTAATCCAAATCTTAAATAAATACTTTTAATTTAAGTGGAAACATAGTTGGCTCTATGTAAATAAATAAATAAATAACATTAGCCACACCCAGAGCTGATTACTGCTAGAGCTGTCATGTATTCATTTTGAAAGGCTTACAAAGTAACTGTTTAAGGTTCCAGTAAACCACAGTAGCAGTAATTATTAACAGAGAGAGGAAACATGGAACAGGGGGGAACTAACCTAAGGTAAGAGGTAGTTTGTAAGAAAAGGCCAGATTAATTTGAAAAGCTTTTTCTCTTCAAAAACTGAATTTTGTTGGGGGGTTTTGTGTTTTACATCTGCAAGTGAGACAGTAGTTTTTAAGAGTGCTTTAATAATATTTCTCTGAATGAAAAAAGGTTTCCAGACAAAGTGTGTCTGGAAAAATTTACAAACAATAACCGCTTGACGAAAATGTGCATTATACACGTTGTAGAATTTAAAGACTGCACATTACGTGCACTTAGTGCTCAGTGTGGTTATTAATTTGTGTTCACAGTTCACAAAGTGGTCATGACCTCAAACAGACACATTATGCATCAGAGTAAACCTTCAAAAATCTGTGAAATTAATGTTTCTCTGTTGAGTTATTATCCTCCTTTTCTGCCAGGGTCAGATCTAACACTGTCACAGCAACTTTGATACTTGTGTTGTTTTCAGATCCATCAACTGCGCCAGAGCCAATTAATCTAATCTCCTTCTCCCCGATCTATCCTCCATTTCATTTTTGTGTCACGCGCTCCAGTTCTGTTAACCTCATAGAAAATAAAGCCGTCTTCACTTATTTCCCCCCCATTTCAACTGTCAGTGTCCAATTTTCTCCATTTCTGTTGTCTCTTTGCTTTCTCCGATTCTTATGATCTTTATCGCCGGTCAACCCACCCCTCGTTGAACTCACTGGATCTAAATGTCACTTTGTCTTCTGCTTGGATGCTCTGACCCATATAGAACTGGACAGTTTCTCTTCAGGGCGTCTGACTGTTCTATTCCCAACTCTTTTCAACTCTTGAGAAAAAAGGCCTCACTTTTAGCCAGCAGGTGGGAATTGAAAACTGAGCGTCTCAGAAATCACTTCAACTGTCGGGGTTTTTTTATTTTATTTGAATGTAATATATCAGTACACCTTTGGCTTTAGAATGATTGACCTATCCTAATATTAATATAACTTTTCCTTCTCTTCAGGTCAGGAACCATTCACCAACATGGCAGCCGAAAGTCTTGCTGAGCTCCGCGATTGGCTCTTTCTCCTCCTCCTGGTCCTCACCTTATTGGCTGAGGTGCTGGAGCTGGCGGCAGCTGCAATCGCCATGGAGACAGGCGAGGGAGATGAGGGAATTGTTTGTCCCTCCGTGTGTCGCTGTGATGAAGGTTTTGTCTACTGCAACGACCGTGGCCTGAGCATAATCCCTCCGCTGCCATTAACGGCTGCTATCCTCTACTTGCAGAGCAACCGGCTGAGCAACGCCGGGCTGCCACAGTCACTGGAACGCAGCACTTCTATACGAGTGATATACCTTTACGCCAACCAGCTGGATGAGTTTCCGATACACCTTCCTCCGTCCCTAAAGGAGCTTCATTTGCAGGATAATAATATACGAACGTTACCACGATCAGCTTTGGCCAAGTTACCATTATTAGAACGTTTACACCTGGATGATAACTCAATATCAACAGTTAGCATCCAGGATCGAGCTTTTTCTGGGACTCCAAGGCTACGACTGCTGTTTCTGTCTCGGAATCACCTGTCGAGCATTCCAGCAGGCCTTCCCGCGTCACTGGAAGAGTTGCGACTGGATGACAACAGGATCAGCACCATCCCAACGCATGCCTTCCGTGGTCTCTCCTCCCTGCGACGTCTGGTCCTGGACGGAAACCTGCTGGCCAACACGCGGATCGCAGACGATACCTTCTCTCGTTTATCTAACCTGACAGAATTGTCGCTGGTCAGGAATGCTCTACAGTCACCGCCAGTCAACCTGCCTTCAGCTCACCTGGTTCGACTACACTTGCAAGACAACGGGATGACCCACATTCCAAGGGCAACGTTGGATGGGATGAAGCACCTACAAAGGTTGGACCTGTCAGGAAACAATCTGACCAGTCTGCCACGAGGGATTCTGAGAGACACCGAAAGCCTGGAGTTACTGCTGCTTCGAGGAAACCCCTGGAACTGTGGTTGCAATCTTCGCTGGCTTCATTCCTGGTTGCATGGCCGTGGGTCAGCAGTGACAGTCAGAGGCCTTGTCTGTCAGGGGCCAGAGTCTGTACGGGGCCAGTCGCTCAGAGATCTAACATCACTAATGGAGCAGTGTGAAGGCCCCCCAGCAGGTTCTAGTCCTGGAGAAGTGGTGAACCCAGTCGAAAAAAATGGAGGAGGTGAAGATGATGTTGGAGAGAGTCAAGTAGTCCCTCATGGGACCACCACAACTGCCCCTCTGTTGGTCCCCACACAAGGTTCTCTCTTCACTCTGCGGCCTAAGTGGCCAGGTCTCATTATGCCCCTGCCTCCGGGGGAAGGTGGACAAGTATCTGGAGAGGCCTTTGAGTTGACTGTTAAACCTCTCTCTTCAGACAGTGTCCTTGTGAGTTGGCTGTACCCACAGCCAGCACCCTCCTTCCGCCTGTCATGGCTAAGAATGGGAAGCAGCGTAGCTCTGGGCTCAATGACAGAGACTTTGGTTGCTGGAGAGAAGAGGCAGTACCTCCTTAACCAGCTCACTCCACGTTCCCGTTACCTCATCTGCCTTCTGCCACTGCGACAGGAGGTCTCCTTTGGGGGATCCAGCATGGGCTCATCTCGTGCTGGAGGCATGGACACAGATAGTAAAGACTCAGCTCCAGCCTGTGCTCAGATAGAGACTGGAGATGTCAGCTCTGGAGGGGATGGTGCAGACAAAGAGGGACAGGACTCTGAGCTAACAGCTCTGCCACTGGCTGGAATTATAGGGGGTGCCACAGCATTGGTGAGCTTGCTTCTCATCTTTGCCATCTTCTGCTGGTATGGACAGAGATCAGGTTACATGTCTGGGGACTCGGGTTCATACAGCAGAGGCCGGGGTGGAAAGCATTACGATGACTACGTAGAGTCAGGCACCAAGAAAGACACTTCCATCCTGGAGATCAGGGCCCCTCCTGCAGGCTTTCAGATGACAGCTATGGCCCATCAGTCCCTGCAGCCTAAGCTGGAGGACGTTACCTACATCCACACCATTTTCCCTTCCTCCTCCTCCTCTTCCTCCCAAGCTAATGGGACCTATCGGAGCAGCCATGGAGCTGGCAGTCTCAATGGCACTATCCTCAGCCAAGCCAGCCACCATCATGTCACTTATGGCACCAACCGTGGCTACAGAGAGGGTGGCATCCCTGACATAGATTATGCCTACACGTGATGATGCAGGTCATAATCCCTGAGCTACCAGAGCCCTGTTGGCTGGTGGCATTTTGCCCTTGGTTTCCAAAGTACCCTCTGTGCCTCTGATGGTTCGATTCTGATTGGTTTGCTTAGTAGATGATGATGATGATGGGACAATGTTAATAAGCAACAGAAGTAAGAGTCCCACTATACTCTTCTGCTGTATCCTACAAAATACAGTAGGCTCTTCTCTCAGCACTGCTTATTGTTCTAAATGGTTATGTTTCCTCTTTTGGATATCTCAGTGTCTTTCAAACCTACTGCTCTTCTCAGCTCATAATAATACACGGTAAATTATTTGAGGTTGATATACTAGGCTTAGCTGATTTAGCAGGAGATATATTTATAATATGAGGAAAAGGCACTTGATGTGTATAGAGATAGCGCTCATATCTTCCTTCCAACTGTAAGCTCTGTGCTGTATAGATAAAACGGGTGACAGAAAGGAGAAATCAATGGTTGTTATAACCCACAGATGACAATGCATCATGGCTGACATAAAAAGATGTGTTCCTTGCTCCCTTCTTTCCTCTGGTTTACTTCCCCCCCTCCCCTTTTAATTTTTCCATCTTTCCGCCTCTTTTTTAGTTTTGTTTTTTTTTCCTTTTTTTAGAGCTGAAGCTCTTTTCCTTTCATTCCTCTCGTGTCTTTTGTGGTGCTGTGAGCAGAGGACGACTTTGTTCTCGCCAAAGGAGCTGACAGCAGTGATAACAGCTCTGACAGAGACGGGAGACACAAACCACAGCATGGGTAGACTAATGAGTGGGAAAGAGAGGGGGAAAGTGTGTGTGAGGGGGTGATGGATAGATGGGTGGATGGAGGAAAAGAAGATAAAAGACGACAAGGGGAAAAAGAGAAGGGTGCTGGTTTGGGTGGGGGGAATGTAGTCTCTCTGAGAGGTGGCTTGCTTATGGCAGAGAGCGAGGAAGGAGAAGAAAGACACAGGAGTTAAGTTAAAAAAGGGCGTGTGACCAATGAAGCGGCAGGAGGCAAAAAAGAGGACAAAAGGAAAAGAAGATCGAGGGGAAGAGGGCTGACAACTGGAATAATGTGACTTCTTCATCTTAAAAAAGGATATAATTTTGCCCGCAGCGTGGCCACTGCTTCCAACAAACATGAGCGATAAAAGACTGCATGATTCTGTCAAAAACTTGATTGAACTTTGTTTGATTTATAGAGCGAAGAACATTTCAATAAATAAAACAAAGTGAGGAAGAGGCAAGAAAAACAAAAGGCAGAATAATCTCCAAACAAAAAAAATATTCTGAATTAAGAAGAACAGTATGAACCCAGTTTTTAATTTGGCTTGGTCTTATTATTAAATTATCTTTCACACAGTAATGAAAGAAACTAATCATGCATCTTATAATAGTAACCCATTTATCTTCAAGAGTAAGGCCAAACTTTTTTATTTGGCAATAACTTGGAGCAGCAGATCATTTTTGTGAAAGAAATTATAATGACTGAGCTCTTATTACTCACATTATGGAGCTTGGGGTTGATTAAAGACGTTTGTTTTCTTTCTGTTGTTTTTATTGTGATTCAGGAAAAATAAAGAGGGGGAACATACTAATAAAAAATATCTATTATATTAAATGTGATTTTGCATTCTGATATTCATGTGTTCTCCTACAGCCTGGTTGATCATACAAAAACCACAATATTTTTGAACGATCAACTACCATGGGACATTAATTAAAAAAAACACTTCTCAAAATACAAAGTTTTCAAAATGCTGTGGAGACATCATAACAAAGTAGGACTTTTTCAGTTTGTTGTGTTTCTCTCAAGAAAAGGGAAAAATAAACATATTAGCATTACATGTGTGAATGAAAAATGTCCACAATCCATGTTGTTAAAACAAACACAAAGATTCCCTGAAGACAGAATTCAAAAAGGGAAAAAATGAAGTTGCTCATCGACCGTGATGTCAAAATCCAATATGGCTGCCATTAGAAGGTTAGAGTGAGATGTTTATCTATTAAACATTATTTAATAGTGTTTAAATGGACTAAATGCCTACATAGCTGTAAGCTTATACTGCCAAAAGTAATTGGTGTGGACACTGAGAACAAACCTTGGTAGAGCCTAACGGTTTTCTGACCTGCAGCTCAAACATGGATCATGGATACATTGGGTTTCAGGTCTTCTGCAGATGCAAGTTCAGACTTAATAAGTAAATGAAGTGCAGCATAAGTAGCCACTTTCACTTTTTCTTGACTCTTTAAACATTCCCAACTTCTCTTTTTATGTAATATTTCATTATAGATCAATGATCTTGAACAGTTTTATGGGCTGTTTGGGTCTTCAAACTCTTCACTTCACACTTTTTAAATAGCTTATGTCAACAAATTTCTACGAGTGTCTCTAAAGGCAACTAAAGTGACACCAGCTATAGAACCATGGATCTAGTAAACCAACCCTATCAGATTTTTTTATGTGATCTTAGATATGTTCAGACACTAAATATAAAATATATAGGGTTTTTAAAACAATGGAGTTTATTTTTAATTAAAAACATAATATGATTGTCCAAGCCCCAAACTTAGGAAGCTAACAATAACTTCAGGTTTCTGTAAACCAGACATTTACATGGAAATTATAAATAAAGACACAACCTTCTCTCACAGTAAATCATTTGAAGTTCTCTCTGTTTCAGGTCAGTTAGTGACGCCAAACTTATTTAATATCTAATAAATTCCAGAATAATGAAAGTTTTTTTAAGGTCTCTTTTTAAATTCCTTTTTTCTAATTAAGAAGATTACAAACATTTCTCTCTTTTTTATTTGGAAAAACTGCTTGTTAACAATTTAATTTTTTAAAATATTTTGACCTATTCCTCCATACCACAGCAGTCTTTTGCGATGGCCACTACAAAACATGGACTCTGTTGTCCTTATGCCGTTTTGTGGCGACATGCTTAGGGTTACTATCTATTTAAAATGCACACTTTTGCCCAAGCTTTCTGGATGATGTCTTGACATCTTGCTTTAAGATTTCCAAACAATATTACCCTTGACATGTAATCTGAGTCCCCAGTTACCTGCGAAGCGCACCGGTCCCTCCTGCAGCAAACCACCCAGGCAACATGATGGCTGCCACTCCCATTCTCCTCAGTAGGATGGTGCAAGCATCACACTTTTTAATCCAAATGTGACTTCAGTTTTAAAGTCGGACCTCAGAGCATGACTCCAGCAATTAATGTTATTGTCCCTGTGTGCACATGAAAAGTGTAATTTTTATGTTTGCTTTGGAGTAATGGCCTCTTCGTCTGAGTGGCCTGTCAGCCCATGTCACTACAGGATTCTGGGAAACGGAACCCATCTGTGAAAGGGCGTTCCCCTGATGTTTACACTTAAACATATTTGTTTTAAACAGATGAATGTAGCACCTTCAGGTCTCTGGAAATTGGATCCAGCGTTGAAGATTCATCGAGACATTTAGCAAATACCGTATAAATCACGGGGGTTTTCCTAACTGACCTAAAGCATGAAAAACTGAGGGAAAACAGGTGTGTCTTTGAATACAGTACATGTATGCAAATGTCTTGTTTCAACTTTACATTTCACATAAAATGGGAAGATATTCCTATACATTTTGGATTATCTGAAACTGCAGCCTCAGTTAAATCTGCGATTAATTGCAGAATCCATTTTAACTTGCATTTTTTGTATTAAGCTAAAGCACTGAAAATCAGACAGTTTGGTTAACCTAAATTATTTAAGATGAGCTGATAAAGTGTTGGCAGAGAAACATTTGTTGACTCAGGGTGTCCAGTTTTAAGGCCTTAGATAAGCATAGAGGATCTGCTAACAGCCCGACCGCTTCACTGTGCATCTCAACACCAACACGTCCACAGGAAAGCAGCCCCTGCTCTCTGACTGCCTCTCACTGAGCCCACCAACACACCCAAATGCAGGAGGAACTTTGATGGAAAATCATTTTTAAACAGCCAGATTTCCAGATGAAAGAGAAGGAGGACAGAGAGGGAGAAAGGAGAAACTTAGATAGAGCCTTTAAGTGTTGAAACCCGTTCCTTCTTTCTTTTGGTTGTACTCTTCTGATTTTCCTTCCTGTGTTGCTGTGTATCGATGATAATCAAGGAGCTCTGGTGTGTATTTTTTTAGTTTCTTTATATCTGTATTTTATTTTTCTTAAAATCACTTTTTGAAAGAGCAGTAAAGCTACCATTCATTCTTTCTAGAAAATCTTTCCTTTAAAAATATCCTCAGATGTGATAATGAAAACACTTATGTATAGACAAAACCGAGTGCAAAATGCTGTTTCATTTATTGATCTGTCGTCTTTTTTCTACGCGGATGAATAAAGACTTGTGAGAGGAAAACCAGTTTTCTGTGTCTTCTGTGTGTGTGTGTGTTTGCATGAATTGGGTGGATCATGAAAGTAACAACAAAAGGAAGAACACACCAAAAAAAAGCACCACGGTGGCTTAGAAAGACACACGAAAAAAGAAAATTCAATAGTAGACTGAGATTATTAATATGATTTACGACGAGGCGGTGCAAACCTTGTTAAATCACACACACTGGATGAATACATCAGCTGCTTTATGATTCAATTTGGAGGAACCCGGCAGACCGGAGTGAAGGCACGCACTTATTTAGGTTTGCGTGCGTGTTGTATGTTTTAAAGAAGTGAGGCTGCGTGTGAGAGCGCTGCTCTGCTATGTTTGGGTGAAGACATGCCTCTCATTCTAAGTGAGTGCTAATGCTTGTGTAAGCATGGATCAATATAACGAACGCAAGAGTGTGTAAGTGTCCATCTTTGACTTACTGCTTGTGATGGGCGTTTGAGAAGGAAACACGCGGAAAGCATGAAGAGATTGCTTCGTGTTTGAGAGCTGAATTATACGACAGATTGAAGGATGTGTGATTATTATACTTCTGTGTTTGAAGCTCACTGTACATTTCTCTCTTTGCTCTTAACAACAAAGGGCCGAGATCTCATCAGTCACTACACAGGCCTTTTTGATTTTGCTGTCAAAGTCCATTATTGAGCGTAAGGCCCTCCAGCTTAATTATTCTAACTGGCATTACACCCGAAGAAGAAGATGCACACCCAGAGACGGGCGTGCCCGTCGCTTCAGTCTGAAATTTAATCTCACGCTGCCACAAATGGGATCAAAGGGGAAGTCTTCCATTAAGTTACGTCTACTAACACATCACTTTTCTTAAAATAATTAATCTGGGAGAAAGACTGCTGCTGAAGCACAACAGTGATGTGTCACGTTTCACTGTTTTCCTTTTAAATCTATTTCATTCTCCGTGTGTCGCCTCTTTGCTTTTGACAAATTGGGCCGCTGATGTGCAGGAGAGCGGTTTAACTTTGTGTTTTCTGCACCACCGTGTTGTGAAGGGTGATTTAAGGCTGCACAGTAAGGTAAAGGAGCCCTCCGGTGTTTGCATGGATAATAGGCCTATTTAGTTAAAGGTCAATTTATTCTCCCTAAATGCGCTTGTTTCAGCGTGGTCAAACAAATTCTTGATCCAAGTATTTTTGCACGGTTAGTTTGAATGCAAATTTTCCCACAAATTGCAGGTATCCATCAGAGAAAGCTGCATGGCAGACCACGCATTTGCATTTTCTTTTAGAGTTTGAATTTAAAAAACAGTAGTCTACGAAAGAGCACAAGTGAAAAACAGTTTTAAAAAAAAGAGCACTAAACAAATACAAGCACATGAATATATATTATCAAATGTGTGTGTGTGTAGTAACTCCTCAAAGAACTGTTAGGAATCCAGTATTTGTTAGTTATTATAGTGAAAGCGTTAACACTTTGATTCCTGCGGTAAATTAACAGCCAATGGATTAATGTGATTCTATTTACTATGAAATCAAAATAAAGCAAAATGCTTTATTAAATATTGAATGCTTGCTTGAACTAACATTTCTAATTGTATGAAAATTTTAATCTATTCTCTATATATTTTGTCCCAACTAAAAAAAAAAAAAAAATAGAAAGGCTTAAATTTGGTGTGTCAGCAGACCAAATGCATATCATTCTTGAGCTGCAGTCAGGGGACGGACAAAATCAGACAGTAACTAAATCAGCACAACAAAATTATACATTTGTTTGATCAAAACTCAAGTTGTGATGTTGCAAATTAAGATGAAAAACTGCCATTTAAATATAAATTGATATTTTTCTTAATAGAAATTCAAATTTAGATTTTTTTTTATATATAACACACTAACAGATGAGGAATTTGTATTCCATACTTTACATGACAATGTAAAATCTCAGCTAGAATAATTCTCTCCCTTGCAGGGTGGACAATATGAACAAACTTCTAAAAACCTAATCCAAAGCAGAGTGACTATTATATTTATTTTCGTGCCCAAAGTCACTCAGTGCGACTTTGATTGTTCCTCTTGCTTGCGGCCATCATGACCTCCGACTCCAAATAGCATCTCTGTCAAATTAATTTTCTGTTTATTACGTCAAAACATATTTCTTTAGTGTTCACCATGAGTCATATTTTTTTGTGTTTACTTTTCACAGGATCATCATATAATCTTCCTCAGAATGCACTTTTGCCCGACAAAAGAGACGCATGCATTTTAAAATAATCCATTGTTGCTTTTGCTGTGTTCATGTCCTGAACTGACAGGATAAAAGGTGATCCTAAAGAAGTGTGAACTGGCAGGGTAACCAACACTGACAGGTTTCTTTTCACACAAACACACAGAGAAACAAGTGACACACCTCAGAGGGATGAAGTGATATAACAGCAGCAACAACAAAAACTTGAAGCCGCGGTGGTCTTTTGTAGCTTTGGATGGAGGGGACATGAGCAAAATAAACAAGGCAGGGAGCAGAGCAAGACGGCCTCTGGGGCGTTTTGACAACACAAACTGTATAAATTAGGCTGCCTATCAGAGAGAGAAACACTTTAGTGTCACTGTTAAAAAAAAAAAAAAAAAAAAGCCTCTACTTAAAAAGGAGCAGAAGCTGTTCTAGCATAACAAAACTGTCCCTTACAGCAGCCTTCGTCTTTTTACTTCAATCTGCTTAATTCTCACTGATGCACTTTTTCTAACCTTGCTAGTAGGCAAAAAAGAATTAGATACTAAAGAATATTAAATACATTTACAACTTTAAGTATTCTTTCCGCTGCTTCCCTCATTATCATACTGGTCTTGAGTGAGTAGCATGCTCTTCTCTGCCTTGTAGTAAACCCTTGGATATTCTGTTTCATCAGCCCATCCACATGGTTAATCAATATAGAGAGGAAGAACTCCTCCAAAGCTTTCACTGAAGTTGACCCGCCTCTCCTGGGCCGAACCACCCCGACACCTCGGCAACGTCTCCTTACAGGAAGCTTGTGATTCCTCTGGAGCAATGACTCTCAGCCTTCCCTTCGGCAGAAGTAGACACATCTCAGCTCCAAAAAATTCATAATTAAATTCCAGGAGCACCGTAAATTATTCATAGTGTTAAAAATGCCAAACAGTGGAACAGAGGAGAGCTCCGGCACAAACACTGACAACTCACTGCCACTTGCTGAACTTCACTCCAAAATAGAAAGCAAATGAGAAACACAGAAGTGTTGATAATTAGAGTCCAAACCCATACATCAACTGTGAACTTTTTGTCAACATTTAGCTGCAGGCACAAATAAAAGGGACTTTTAAGTTAAAACAATGATTAGATCAGCTTTTCTGTTTCAGTAAGCTACACATAACTGAAACAGTTATTTTGATTTGTTTTTTATTAGTTTTTTGGGTTTTTGTTTTTTACCAGGTTTGCTGGAAGCTGTTTGTCTAAGTTTAGTCAGGGGAAAAGGACACTTCCTCTTCCCCATTTTTCCTTTTTGTCACCTTAAATCTTATTTTAAAATATATTTTTGGTGGTATAATCCTTTCATTACCCACTGGTAGGAGAAAGATCCTAGTGAAACAAAAGGGCTGATTGGCCACAAGGACTGGTTTTAAACCAAGTCAGTAGCTGGGTTAAAAAAAAAAAAAGTGAAGCCAAAAGATGCACCCAACGCTCTCTGTGCAGCCGCGCCCCAAACCCCAGACCAGCCCACTCTAACCCAGAGGCAGATGGGCAGTTATCGAGCAGCGTGCCAAAGACAGGACCCTCTGTCTCCAGACCATTATTGAGCCAGCCTGGAGCCTAAATGTATTAATGACTAAAAATAAAAAGCAACGGCAGAGTTGGAAAAGGCAAGAAATTTAAAAAATAAATAAATAAATGAAAACATAAAAAATGTCACCGAATTTTTCTTACTTTTCAATTTTCATAAAAGCACTAGGATGGAGAGCGACAGGCCATCAGTAAAGCAGCAGAGGAAGATGTCATCAGGTGCTGCTGACGGATTGAGATCTGGGTTTTGTGACGGCCGCTCCAAAAACATCAAGTTTGTCACTTTATAACCGATTTTGGATGTTTAAGTCATTTGGAAGAATTTATATGTGCTTCAAGTTTCTGTTCGATGTCTTCTGATGTTGCTTCAATATTTCCACATAATGTCACATTGAATCTGCACCAAGTAAAAGCAAATAATTGTGTATCAGCATATTTTTCTCAAATAATTTGGAGTTGCTCCAAAAAGGAGAGGTCCACTGTAACCCTAACTAACTAAAGACAGAAAAGATTTAGTGTGATTTAAAGTCAGACAGTGTAAGAAAACATCTGGTTAGAGCTGCAAAATAAATGTCAGCACTTCCCTTCTGGTACAGCTGGTGCACCAATTTCAGAACAGATACCACAGGAAATGGCTAATTTAGATTTATTTTAATAAACTCATACTTGCAGATGTCTTTGTGTTCAAATATTTACTTGTTTGTTTGTTTGTTTTTGCATGTTAAGCATTTTCTTGCAAACAGCTTTCCAATAATGCTCTGGTTAAGCGGCAGCGCGGTTCTCTAAAAAGCCCCAGCATACATTGTTGTAAGACGTCTGAGGTGGATTTTGAGCTTGGCTTCGTCGAAGTCCTGTTGTAGAAACCAGCATGTTTTCTGCTCAATATTTTTGAAACTTTCACTCGGATCACACTTGGTGGGATTCATTCTCGTATCGATTTGTGCAACACTGCTCCTTTTTCTTCCCTTTCTTTATCCCCTTGGCTATGGACTGAACTCAAAGGCCTAATTATAGAGAAGTGGCGGTGCAGAGTAACCAGTTTTAATATGGTGAAAGAATACTTAACATGTCACTGTATGACAAACAAGTTAATGAGATTCTTCCTGTTTTAGGTCAATGAAGCTAAAAATGGAGGCGCTCCATTTGCTTTTTCACACAGCTGTGCTCCTCAAAACCAACAGATCAGCCCATCAGTCAGTCCAGCTCTAAGGGCTGGACAATAGCAACAACAGGATTTAAGTGGATAACAAGCTCCTATAAATAGTCTTGTCATTTCCTAAGCTCTGATAATGCAGCAGACTCGACAGCACGCACATCAGGCAACATTTCACAATAATGTCTGATAGATCGCAATTACAGGATGGTAATTGTGCACATTGTGTGCCGTGTGTACTCCCTGTACCCTCTGCATGTGCGTGTATGCAATTATGTGACAAAAGCATCATCTGTGATGAGGACATGTGAGTACACAAAGAGCCTCACTTGTCTTGTCTTTACGAGCTGAGAGAATGAAAAAAAAAAAAAGCGTATGAGGACTCAGGTCTCCTTTAAAGCCCATTTTAGAGGCTACAGTTATACGGCCCGTGTACTTAATTCACTAAGCCATTACTAAAAAGATGAAAGAAAATTGAGGCTTAATGTAAGGCTGCATTATACTTTATCATTCAAATAACACTGCCTACAATGAGGATAATCTTCCCCCAATGTGTTTTTAATTTCCATGTCAAATTTCCTTCTAATCCCGACTTCGATGCCTTAGTTTTAGTCAAAATTATTTGCACAGCTCATTTAATTAATGATGGATGCAAATAATTAAAGTCTACATAGGAAACATCCCTCATTAAAGGTGGAGACAGAAAGTCCTAAATCTTCATAAAACTTGTTGGAAAACTCAATTCACTCATAACTGAAAATGCAAATGCTGCGGAGTAATTAGAAGATTAAATGGACAAACAAACAGTAAACAAAGTGTTACTTCTTTGTGCGTCGGTGGCTTTCACATAAAGCTGGAACTTGGAAAAACATCTCTTATGATTGATTTAAAGCTTTTTTTTGTGTTTAAGACACAGCATGACCAGACAGCAGTTTTCTACATTTCTGATCTACTTTATTGAGCTTCTCTATTTTACCTCATCTGATCAATGAGCCCCCACTGTTCGCTGGCCACAGTAAAGGTTTACATAAAGGCTTGTAAAATCCATGTTACCAGACATTTTAGGTTTATTTCTGGCCATAAGGTTATTTTTTGTTGAGTTATTAAAAAAAACAAGTAAAAGAAATTGCTTAATGGGATAACATAAAGCCCAATCATGTTAACTTTATGTTTAGTCAGAGTGGCACCTTGTGTTTGTTGACATAATTGCTTTATGAAATGTAGAAACCACGAAGGATATGCAAAAGAAAATACAATAAAAAAAAAAAGAATTTGAGAACTTAAGTCAAATTTCACTATTGGGCTTTTGTGCATAATTATTTCCATAATCAGCTTATCTCTCTCTGGTGCAGCAAGCCAAAGATAAATGTGAATTTTAGGTGGTTTGTTGACCACTGCTTACATGGCATCTGTCATAAAAACAGTTACTCTGAACATGTGCAGAGCCTTGAGGTAAAGTGTTATTACCAGTTTCTGTGTAGCCAATAGATGATTCCTTGCTTTGCAAGATAAGAGTGACATAAAGGTCTTGTACAATCATTACAGTCACAACGCTGCAGCTGAGAGGAAGTGCTTTGAGTCCCAGTCTTAGCTGACATATGATCTGTATAAATGTTTCTCTTTTTCTTGGCTAAATGTTTGGCCCCCATTTATATATTACGGTTTCAAGTTAGATCAGTTAATTTCCTGCGACGTTTTTCTCCTGAATAAGTGTTTCTGGCAAGTTCGACTGACTGATGCTGTAGGTGTATTAATGTGCACATTCTGTGCAAGTGATTAACTCTGTTTCACTTCATCCCATTTTAATCAAATTTAGCTGTGAAGATGACAGCAATGTGTAAATATATGAAATGTTTACCTGACAAACTCATAAAAAATATGTGCAAGTTTTAAATGCAATTCATTTTTAAGCTACAGTCCTCAATATTGCATTTTAAGTAATTGATGTAATTCATTTTCCTTTAGCGCAGCTCTCATGACTGAACTGAGGCCTATTTTTAATTATTTCCAGTTCAGTTTCATCATATTAAACAGACTGAATACCCAGCCTTCTTGATATAAGGTACAAAAGTAATGTGGGTCTCACTTTATGTGCAAACATATAATTTCAAATATATAAATAATAATATTTATTATTAGTAAGTGCACACTAAATCACTTATTTGGAGAAAGATTTATATTTTAAATACAGTTAAAAATTTGTTTATGGGTTAATTAAAAAAAGTAGAAAGTGGCAAGCAAATACTTATGTGCACTGTCGCACTTTTTTTAAAATTTCGTTAAAAAAACAGAAAAGGTTTTGTCATAATCACATGGGTGTGCAACTTGCAGTTCTGAAACTACATGCGGCTTTTAATGCCTTGCAGTGACTCTAGATAATATGCCAAAAATGTCATGAATTGAGCAGTGTTTTTCACAAAAAGCTAACAAAACAACAAGCTTTATGGGGGGTTTTTAAACTGCTTTTATGCAATATCAGGATAGAGTTTACAAAACACATTTTTTTTGTTTAGTTATTCCCCTTGACAATTGTTTTTATTTTTAGTAAAAAAAAAAAAAAAAAAAAAAAAAGGTTGGATTTTCTGTAGTAGGAAAAAGAGTAAAGATGGCTTTTTGGGCTGTAAATGGTGCCGACCCCCTGAATTACGATTATGTCACAACCACTGGTCATGTATAAAAATGTTTAAGCAAAACCAACTTGCATGTTATTTGTAGACATTTGTAACCTTGTTCTCACTGAATTCTGATGCATAATATTTTAAACAATTGTTGGAGCAATAAAATCTACATGTGTTAAGATGTTAGGATATTAAGCAAAGAACTTCTCAACACAGACCTCATATTTTCTGCAAGTAGGAGGTCAGTAGTCCTGAGACGTTTTAGATCTGTGCCACCATAAACAGGCGTACATATAGAAGGAATTGTTTCTCTTGAGCAAGTACAGTTCCACACCTTCTTCCACTTAATAACTTTTCAGCTTCTACAGAAAGGAAATGGCAAAGAAAACTATGCAAGCTGACCCATAAGGATGTTTGGTTCGGTTTGAGCCACACAAAAAGTTTATAAAGGTGGCACACAACCAAAATCATTTGTTCGTGGTTCCTTTTATTAAGAATCCAGTTTTTTGTTTGGCTTTATGGCTTTTTTATTACTGTTGTAATACTTTATTTTTTATGCCCGAGTTCCAAATGTTTCCAACATCGCTCCATTGTGTTCTTCAAGCAGTTTGGATCAAACTTGAGCTTGAAAGCTGCTCTAAACTGAAGCAGATTTAAGTTCTTTAATTGCAAGCTATAATCATTTATTTGTACTTCAAATGCTCGGCTGTGTCCAACGAGTATGCAAAACAAACTCCATCATCAATAGCTTCCTATTCAGTGCGGGTGCCATCATTAATGTCCGCTGGGAACCACAATTCTACAAAACAAACATATTTGAACGCAGCATTTGTCTTGTTGACAGAAACTCTGATGGGCCAAGTGCTGATGACCAGGCTGCCTCCTTTTCCCTTTTATTCCCTCATTCACTCCATCTCCCACATTGGCCCAATCAGGCTAATGAGGCTCGCACTTCCTCCATCCCTTCCTGCTTGCTAAAGTGCCGATTGATTGGAGGGGTGGGAATGCTTTTAACGAGGGAGGGGTGGGAGAGAAATAATTAGCACAAATGAGCTTTTCTGCGAACTTCCCCAATTTGGCTTTTCTCCTCCTGTTTATTTACTGACCCGGACAACATTAGGGATTAACTCTCTGAGGATATGTTAACTTCTCAACGTCAGCGTGTAAATCAGCGTGATGCTGCCAATTTCTTTAATGCCACTTTTCTGCGGAGCGATGATGTCTGAGCTTGAGAAACAAAGTGTAAAGCGACAGGAGAAGACGCAGTTCAAACTAACTAAATTGAGACACAAAAGGGACACTGGAGCATTCCTCGGACCACTGAGGCAACGAACCCTGAAAACTAAAACTTTTTACTTCAAAGTGAACATCAAGCCAGTTACCAAATGACCAGTAAACCACTGTTTCTGACAGTTTTTCCATTATTAATTCAGACAGATCAGGACAGAACAAAAACTAGAGCAGCAGAACTGTAAAAAAAAAAAAAAAAAACACACACAATGCTGTGTAGTCACAATTCCCCACAGGCTCCTAACTTCACCCATGGCAAAGACACAGACAGGCGAGGACAGAGCGGACCTAACGCAACCTCAGTGCAGCGAGAAACACTGAGGAACATGACTGTTAGTGTTCACACAAATCAAAAAAGCCAAGATACAAGAAAAGAACAGAAATCTAAGCAGAGATAAATCTCTGCAAGAATCACAGTTTTTAAAAACGGGACTCAAAGTAAACAACAGCAACATCTCTGAGCATCATTCATTTTTCTGTGATATTAAGGATTTCGTGTCCAATATTCAATTAAATGGAAAACTCTACAAAAGACTGACTTTATAAGAACTACAGTAATCATAAGACAAGTAAAAATAATCATAACATATTTGAACAAATTTCATAAAACGTGATAAAAAAAACATGTGCTACTAGTGTTAATTCAGATGTGAGCAGAGCTTTACACCTGACATCTTATTCTATTGTAATCAAATCACAGTTGCCAACTTAAGATGAAAATAAATATTTATTTAGATATTATAACAACTTAGACTGAAATCAGTGACTAATTATTTTGGCCATACAAAATCCTTGATTAGCATAATTATGTAGCTTATAGCTGCAGTATGTGACAGTATGTAATATTTACAAAAATATGATTTTACCTATTTGTTCAAACTATCACCGTGTTGTGACACTACAACATGAGACACATAATCTCTCCGCCTCCTTCCGTCTGAAGAAATGCACGCTCCTGGTCAAAAACAACCAAATTAGAACCAGGAGGAGTGTCTTTGTGCTGTCAATCAACCTTGTGTACACGCTGCTTAATGTGATAATGGTGGAGCAACTACTTCCCGTTCCAGGAAAACTGCTTATCCGCCGTTATTGGTAACCTTAGCATTCACGACAGGCTCTGCCTCCGTTGTCTCCTACTTATTCGAGATTTAGTTAAAAAGGTCCAGAAGGGCAAGAGAGGCATCCATCTCCTCAGAGACGCTCTCCATCATATTCCTGTCCACCTACGATGATCTGTCAGGGAGTTCTGGGTCTGTTCTCCTAGTTAGACATGCCCAGAAAACCTCTAAGCCAAGGGGTCAGGAGGGACTCTTGATCAGACATGTGAACCATCTTAGCTCATTCCTTTTGACGCAGAGGAGCAGGTTCTCTACTCTCCAGCAATAATGGTTGTCGAAGCTTCTCACCTCATTTCTAAGGTTGAATTGACTGCTGCGCTGCCAAGCCCGTATGATGTCATATCAAACATCAATACCTGTCATCTAGGGTCCATCTGGCCAATAAAGGAAGCTGATGAAATCAGTTTCTTTCCAGGATCTTGTTTTTTCCATCACAACCAATATCTTTTGACCATATAGGAGGGTTGGAATCTAGAAAATCCAATAAATTCATAGCTGAACCCAACGGCTCTTCATTCACCGTGATCGACCAGAGCAGAACTTTTATTATTGCAGATGAGGCTCCAACCCCTTTATGCATCTTACCATCGGTCATGAACAAAACATTATGATATTTTTAACTCATCTTGAGATAAAGATTCACAAACCTGAGCAAACTATTGACTCTTTAGAAGAAACAGTGGCCTCAAACTTGGAGCAAAAAGAAAAAAAAAATCATAAAACATTACTTTGGCCTTTTTTCAGTTGCTGCTACATTTCAATAGAGGAATGCATCTCAGCTACCAACTAAGCTCTTTGAAGCATCTTGGAGGGCAAACAACTCACAATCAATGTGATTGTTTGGCTCACAGTAGTTTGGGGAAATTCAGTAGATAAAGTATGGACCTTTGGCTGCAGATCCCAGGACATGGACTATAGTTTGTTTTTGTTTTTTGTGGGGGGGGGGGTTTCTCAGAAACAAAGAAAAACAGTCAGTTTTTCTGTAGGTTAGATTGATGAGTGCCTTTTAAAATGTCTTGATCGGATGCATGTGTTGCTGAGAATGTCACCACCACTAGTCCACCACACCCACACACACACACACACACACACACACACACACACACACACACACACACACACACACTGCTCTGTCCAACAGCAACTAAATAAGCTTAAGATAAATAAGGAGAAGCTTTTTTTCTCTGCCAGGAACAAAAGAGACTTTACAGGTGCTGCCTATGGAGTTACATGCACTTGTTGTTGGTTCACTGCAGTAGTCTTCAGTTCCCACAGGGATTATTGAAAAAAAATCGCCACCTCACCTCCTTTGCCAATGGGAGCCTGGATGATAATGTGCTTCAAAGACCCTGATTTTCTAATATCTCTGCTTGACAGAGTGCAATAAGATCTCCTTTTAACACTATTTTTTAGGTTGTTATGCAATTCTCAAGGAATCATTTCTGAACTCCAGTCAGTTTGAGTATGTGGTTGCAAAAAACAACTTTTAAAAATTACTTTTATATGCAAATACTAATATAACCATAAATATTCTGAGAACCCCTTAAACACATTGACATAAAGACAGCTGGTTTGAGTCATAGTTTGTCATTTCCTGGAAAAAACAAGGATCAAAATCATAATCAACAAGCAGACCATGAAATGTAAAATCTCACAAAAAATAATGCCTGGCCCAATAATTTATCCAATAAATACATTCAGAACTACTGATGCAATACAAATTTGCCTGGTGGAAAAAAAAAACAATTTCCGCCTCACGTTAATCATTCTCCTATTAATCAGAAAACAAAAGCAAATCTAGGAATCAGCTCAACACTCATTTCACACCTTTATGCTTTTTTCTCTTTCACCTTTTATTAGATTTTGCATATCACAATATAGTTTATAGACCTAAAGAAACCTGGTGGCATTTTTATGTGACGAACTAGACAGTAACCCAGCAAATGCGTCCTATTTCAGTGGATAGTAGAAAGAAGGAAGAGTCAATTGTGTTGCAAGGCTTTGTTGACAGAACATCATATTTCCTCTGAAACTGAATTTGCATCAGCAATGCCAATTTGCCTCCGTAAGAGCTTTTGTATACAAGCATTTGACAGGCGTGTTGTAAGAAGCTAAGCTGCCCATTAGCAACTGCTCCACAAAACACCCAGTCAGCTCTTTGGGGCTACTGCTATAGGAACTGGAGCTAAGAAGGAGCAGTAACTACAGCAGGGAAAAACACTGCAGGTCACCAGGGATGTGTAACCTGTTCTGCTTCAGAAGAGCAGCATATGAGCTAACTTTACCTTTCAAGTAAACAACACAACTCTGGCTTAATTAAATTTTACAGATGTTAAAAGCCCGGCCGAGCGCGCCACCACAAACACACAAGGCGCTGATAATTTTAGCACCTGTTCTAAGGCGTCCTAGAAGCCCGTGGTTTTCCTCTGCAAAAAGCAAAGTCGGAGTGACATTTTGCATCTTGTAATATGAGCTCGTCCTAAGAGGAGCTGACAAGCGCTCTAGGGTGGATATATGGTAACTGCAGCAAACACGGAGACGGAGAACATACGCTGCAGGGCCTGCGAGACCTCAGCTGCAGGAGCAGTCTCTGTTCTGGGATTTCCAACAGATCCTTAGACCCCTGTTACTACTAGTGAGGCAGGGTGGATCACAACAAGCAGCCTCCCCTGAGTGAAACCTTAGATAATTGACTTGGTGACAAACTGCCAGTGCCTGAAATACAGTCTTGAAAACATTCATTACTGAGGCAAGGAAAAAAATACTACATCTGGCTACAGCTTGATTACCCTCTGAAAACGGCTACATGTGGATACTTTAAACAAACAGATTAACAGCTTAAACAAAGAAATTTGGTGATTTTCAGAATAAAAGACTTAATCCTTGACCTGATGCTTGAAAATCCCACACGAAGTGGTTATCCACCCAACATTACCACTGCATGTCCAGTTTTAATCCAGCAAACAAAGTAACTCTAGTGCAGGTGAACTCTAAGAACTTATTTTATTCTCACAAAGAGAGATTGAGGCCAAGCAGTTGTGAAAGTAGGACCATCTGCCAGGCCGGTTTCTGGCGCTAAGAATTGCGATAAGCCCCAGTGACAAAGCCAGCTAAGAATCAGTGAAGCCTTCCAAAATGAGTGTGACGCTGTGCTGCTGTAGAGTAATGCTCTCATAAGACGCTCTACCTGCAGAGCCAAGGGTTTGTAGGTTTTATCCTCTTAAAAAAAGCTGGAGAAAAAAAATCACCAAACAGGATCAAAGAGCACATCCTCCCCTCCAGCTGTTCTGGTAGATGTCCTGCTGCTCGAGTCCATTTATTCATGGCTTCCCAACAGTCCGATACCTTCAAAACTGATAAACACGAAACCCTCTACAGCTCCTGGTCATCATCCAGCATAGAACTCATAGGAATTAATAAAATATCCTCCACCAAGAGATTTATATTTAATCACCCAAGTAAAAAAAAAAAAAAAAAAAACAGTAGGATTCAAATATTAATGCTCATCCCATTGAAATCTCCATCTACCCATCATATATATTATTAAGAATTGAGTGCATACTGACAGATTTTCTAAATCATTAAATCTAAAAGATATTCTACTCTCCTTTTTAAACAAAATAACTCTTGAAATATCTACATTTTCTTCTAAGTGCTAATCTATGAAGTTTTAATTCAGTCCAGGCTATTTATACATCACCACTTCACAACAGATGTAATCTAAAGAGACTTTTGAAGACAAACGGGTCCAATTTATTTGCAATTACAGTGTTAAGTTTTTGTTCAAGGAAGCACAATGTGACTTGCTGCCAACTTTACAGAACAGCCAACTTAAACTTTTTCAAGTAAAATACACTTTGGTCAAAGAAAATGTTAACTACCCCATCAAATAGTTTACTGGTCCCTATTTTATTGCATCATGTGGGAGTGCAGACAGAGACATGTAAGAAAGCTTGAACTGGTACACAGTATTTCTAATTAAAAACATAATCAGTCAATCACAAATACATTAAAAACAACCAATCAAAATCAGATTCTTCAAGAAAAAAATGTATAAAAGCAAACTAAAGGGTAAGAAAGAACATCATATGGATATGAACATTTGAATTTGCAAGTTTAGGAATATTTAGTGCATATGATACTACATTGTTTTGTTTTTTTTCCCTCATTTTACAATTTTAGGCCATGTAGAAAAACTTCATATTGCATCAATAAAACTGCTGCAGTCCTGCCAGCAGAAAACAGACTCTGTGATTTGAATGGAAGTCAATGTGACTTCGGGGCTCTTTGGGGTAGTAAAAGCTTAAAATCAAGCACAACAATGAGTTTATGTTATCAAACATCATAGCACGTGTCAAGAAAAGTACATGTCAGCTGACTGTTGATTCAGACACATTTTATTTTATTCATAGTAGTGTCTAAAGCAACAGTTCAGTGGTAGATGTTGAATGCTGTTGTCCAGTTCAAAACGGAAATCTGCCCCTGTAACTTGTAGAGTTATGAAATTTCCCCACCACTTCCATAACTGTAAATGCATTTTGCATGTGGCAGGTGAAATATTCCCGCATGGACTCAAGTTTTAATCTCCCATCTTAGAAAGAAACTCACCAATACAGAGAGAGCACTTTACCCTACACAATACCTGATAAAGGTTTACTGTAAGGATGAATTGTTGGGTCATTTGTGACGATTTGCTATGGTAACTGTCCTCTTTCCACCGTATTATGTTTGCTATTAAAGAATGTTTGGTGATCTGAAATACATGAGCATTAAACTAAAGCAAAAACAAATCATTCTGGCTGATAAAATATACCATGATAATTTTTTATGAACTGCAAACTGTCTGCGACCGACTAACTCGATGTCTTTAGGAGAATTTCAGGGTTAGATATTGCGCCCTCCTGTCCTTCTGCTGCATTACTTTCTGACTCTTACTGTCCATCAGCATACCAGCGCTGCCACCCGTCCGTCCATCTCTGTTTTCAAGGTTTCTTATCAGCAAGGGAGGTTTCAGCACAGTCCAGAAGACACTCCAGCTCCCATCCTGTCTGTCACCTGCCGTCCGACTCTAATCTTGTATCTCTCAGCTGTTGCCACGCTGAGAGGGTTTCCAGTGCCAACCAACAGCTTTATCTCCGACCAGCAGAGGAGAGACCCTATCTCCTGCCCACACATACAGTACATATGACAGCACACCTGTGCCGAAAAAAAAAAAAAAGACAACTTCAACGGACAAAACCCGAAAAGCACACGTGTGGACAGATCTGCACACAAACACAGAGGTAAGACGTAAAGTTCTAGATAAACTCAGGAAACATTCAAACAGACTCTAAAGTGTAACCGTGACAAGTGCTCTAAAGACTGAGATAGGACCAAAATATTATTTATCACTTGACAGTGCATGGCTTAATTTTAAGGACAGATTTTTATAGTCTGGCTTGAAAGATTTATCAGCGTACTCTGGTGCTGCTTGCTGAATAAAAAGAGGACAGTGAGTTTCAGAGAGGAGGCACTTTATCCGTTTTAAACCATTTTCAATTACACTGCAGCTTTGCTTTTCTGCAGAGAAAACTTGACCGAATCAAAGTTGACCATAAAGCATAAGTGAAGAACAGGATCTTTGTAGGTGAAAATGCAACTCGGGAGAGCCAAGCAAATTTGCATTTAATCAGTCTGAAAAAAGGTTTTAATGCAGAGTTAGTTGGAAAGACGTGAAGTGAGTGTAAGCACGCACACACTCGCTCTAAGAACTCATTTCTCCAACGACATTTCATTGTGCAATCCATCTTAATCAGCGAGCCCATCAGAGACAATATATCCTCCCCTCCATCTCCATCTCCATCTCCAGACGGAGTGATTGAGGGGTGTAAAGAGGAGGATGTTTCTGCCCACTGTCTCCTCCCACCCAAACGTCCCCTCCACCCTCCTTACCAGGACAGCTCTTAAGTGCTTGTGGGTTTTTATGTTTGTAGTGTTTTATAGGAGTGGGCTGAAGCCAGGGGCTGTAAAAGTGTGGAATGAGGTAGGGGGTGGATGGAGGGAGGACAGGGGGGCGGAGGAGATAGGAGGAGGAGCTGAGAGTTACTGTAAATCCGATCTTTATAGAGAGAGACGCAAACGACAAACAGGAGGAGAGGAGGTCCATTTCAATCATTTGAAGGAGGAGGTCGAAATTCTATCCAAATCTTGCATTTTAAAATGTAAAGTAGCCATCAGGTTGTTTTAAATCATATTGCAATCAAAAACATACGTAGACAGATGCAGAAGACCTAATCAAGATATGGAATAACCAATGGTTCAGTTTAGTAGTAATGCTTTCTTAACTCTATTGGGAAAAATGTCTGCCCTTTTCTGCAAATGGAAGCCTGAAAGCTTATGTTTAGCCTGCAGCCGGCGGTTCACTTTACAGATAGATGCTGTAACACGGAGCGTTTTCCCAGCGTCTACTTACATTGTGATTAAATAAAGAAAAAAAAACATCTCCAACAGCCAACTTTACATGCCTTTTAACTATAAAACACAGCTGATTGACAGCATCCAGCAACAGGTGGAAGAGGGGGTGTCTGTCCTCTGTACAGCTGGAGCAAATCCCAGCATAGTCTCTTTGTAGTCAGAGAGAGGTTTTTATCTTTAACAAGTGTTTAAACCAAACACTTGGATACAAAAATGGTTGTGGTATCAAAATGCTACACTTTTTTAAACTATAAAAAAAAAATAGTCTGTGTTATGCTTCCTCTGTTACTTTCTTGATTTTTGGTGCGCCTTTAGTCTGAATCAGATTGCATCCATGTATTTATTACCGTCTCTGTATCTGTGTGTCAACTTCTCTCTACCAGCAGGGCCTGGAAGCCTCCTTTTCCCAACCTTCCCACCAGTCTGTCAGTATTACATATAATTGGCCACAGTTGGCTTCAACTGAACGCTTGCCACCTTAGGGGCTAAATGATGCTTCAAGGCCTTTCTGAGCAGCCAAAGAAAATCCACAACACTCCCCTCCACATGTCAAAAACCAAAGGCGCCGTCTTGGAGGATGTTCAAGCGAGAGTTTTGCTGTTAAGATTTGCAAAAATACTAACTCCATCTCCACGCGATGCCGCCTCTCAATTCAATGTCATCTTACCTAAAGTGCGACTGTCACCCAAAGCCTCTTAGTCAACCAGTTAGTCACTGTGGAAAAAGGTCGCCCTCGTAGCCAACAAAGCATCCACATACAAAGTCAGCTGGACAGCCAATCAGTCAGACAGAAAAGGATGTTCAGACTCTCCTGCCCAAAGCCCTTTTCAGGCTAACCTGTACCTGCTTGTTGCCATGGCAATGCAGAGCGAGATTTAAATACAAGCCTGTGACCTCTCCCCGTCTCTCTTATCTTCTTCTTTCCTCTCTCCCCGACTCCTCTCTGGGTTTTCTCAGCCGGAGAGAGCGCCGGCTCTCACGCTTCTGCTCTCAGTCATCACTCCTCCGGTGTTGTGGAGATTTTTTTGCGGCTTCCTGCTCTCACCTTGTTTCGTCCTCTCTGCAAAACGGCGCTTTACTAGCCGTTTCGTCTTGTTAATTCCATGCAACTCTGCATCCTGCGACTCTGTTAAAAACCCTGTAAAAAAAAGTACAACCCAATACAAACTCGCCTCCCCAGACACACGCAGACTGTTACTTTTTGTGTAAACACTCATAATTACCTAAATATTTGTAGGCAGAGTCACAAGTACACACAAACAAAAAACCAATAACTCCGCAAACGGGAGTCAACGATCAAAATGTTTATTAGATGCTGGCACAGCATCCGTCTGCTGACAGTCAGCTGCCAATAAAAAGCTATCATTTGAAGCTGAAGGCTCATCATCAGGCATTGTTTAGACTGGTCTGCCCTTCTCTCCCCCCATACAACTACTGTGCAAATACACAGATCCAATTTCCCCCAAATACTAAAAGTACCTCCTGGAATAATAAACCAGAGTTTGGCTCCATCTAATGGTTATCGGTGTGGATTTAATCCCACTTTCAGGCCTCCTGAAACCAAAGCTACTGAGAGGTAATAAATATTGCAGCTGAAATGAACGATTGCAACACCAACACATGAGGATTTCAATAACATTGAATATTCTGCCATCTTAAATTCTGAATGTGCTTCCATTCATAAAGGTTTAAAGTCATATCCTGTTTAAAGAGACAAATATTCCTCAATCTGGACTTTTTTTTTTACCAGAAAGTTGCAGTAAAACAATTTAGACATTGACAACAGTTTTATTGTTCCTATGCACTGAAGCTTCTCATATCCTCAAATTTTAGATTCAGTTTGTTTCTTAGGTTCCTGCACAGTTTGTCCATCTATAAGTTCCAGCCTTTTTAAAATATGAAATACTTAAGTTTACTAAGACGTTACAGTGTACTTACACAGATTTTAAATGTGGAACCTGCAAAAACCAGAAAGCAGAGGGATGGAAGGAAACAAGGAAGAAAAAAGGGAGGACAAAAGTGGGGAACTAATGAATGAAACAGAAAAAGAAAGCACACAAGGAAGGAAAGTCATGACAAGGGCAGAAATAAAAGAAGGGAAGAATCAAAGAAGGAAGAAATGAAGGAAACAAGGGAGGAAGCAAGGAAGGAAGTTTTATAAAATGGGGTAGGGAATGAAGCTAAGAGGTGAGAAAAGTGATTTTCAAAAACTAAAGCAAAGGCCAGTCATGCATAATGACTGGATTACAGATAAATGAAAACAGATAATGTCAGTTTTGTTCTCTTCATTAGCAGCTTAAAGGTCAAACATCATCATATTTTAGATGATGATATTTGACCTAAAATCCTTGCAACTATAAAGCATACATAAATCAGCACTGGCCTTTCCATTGATTTTCAAAGACAAGACCTTCATGGAGGAAACTAAGCACACTCCATAAATTACCAATTTTCTGCCTCAATTTAATAAACTCAAGTCATTGTGAAGGACTTTAGATTTAATGTACTTTACAACATTTCTTTAATTCACTGAGGCTTGTAGACATTAGTTTCTGCATATTCACCCTAAAGTACAGCTTTTCAATCAGACTGGAACCTGGACTTTATCTGGATCTCTGAAACAGATTGATCTTTTTCATTTTCAGTTATTTTATCACAGATTCACTGCTGTGTTTGGGATCCTTGTACTTTTTCATCACCACATTTGGTCCAAGCTTGACAGATGGCCTCACATTTGACTTCGGATCCTATAAATCAAGCTAAAAAACACCATCAGTCCAGCAGTGTTCGTGCTGTGCCATCCAGCCAAAAGTTAATATTTCGGTGTCATCTGTCCAAGCGACAGTTCCAGAACTTTTGCAGTTCATTCAGAGGCAACTTACAAACTTAAATTGTTCATCTACATGGAAACTTTTTTTTTTCCTAACTGTAAATTTAGAAACCTAAGGAAGAAAAACATTTTGGTGTCAGCAAATTTGTGTCACCAGCATTGACTTTGTTTCTCATCAACCCCAAGCCGGTTGCAACAAAAGTGTTAAGAGATCAACTTCATACAATCAGCTCTGCCAAAAAAGATGCGACCGCTGTGTTGGTTTGTTATGATGAAGAGAAAACTAAGACGAAAAGCGAAGCTTTTAATTTACCGGTAGATGTACGTTCCTACCCTTATCTATGGGCAAACTTTTGTCCTTCTGTTGTTTTTAACGGACAGCTTTTTCCTCTGTGGCTTTTAACACACACACACACACACAAAACTAGATGATCTCTTTGCTATGCACACAGAATGCTTTTCATCCAACTAATTAATATCATCACTGCCACGTCCTTGTTTATTTGCACGTCTCATTTGTCCTCTAAAAACTGGCTCCAAAGAACTTTGCTTAAAAGTGTGTGCTCTGACGCAGGCTTTAGAAGTTTAATGTTGTATTTTGACCACAGCAAGGATTTGCTCAAGAAGGAGGAACCTGTGACAATTTGGGAAAAGAAGGTGCGTGTCTCTTTCTACCTTAGGATTTCAAAGTATGTTCAAGTCTAATCAATGTGTCTCAATCTTTTTTTTTTTTTTTTCAAATCAGTCTCTTCAAACATCTTTCCCTTTGAGAATTCATGAAAACCCTCCACGAGCTTCCGTTTATCAATCTACTTCTTCAAAACTTTTAAGATATTGGAAAAGATAAAATATGCGGTACTTTTTATTGAACATTCAGAAGAAGCAGAAGATGAGATTTCCACTTCTCATCAAAATCTGATCTGTGCAGTGGAGGCAGAAATGGTTTATCTTATTGGTCATATATTCTTAACTCAAATTAGTTTTTTGTTGATGTTTTATGGGCTACTAGGTACATAAATTTCCCCCGGGATAAATAAAATCTACCTATATCTTTTTCACTGGTGTGAAATTTAAGCTTCTACTGTTCATTCCAAGCTAAAAAGTCCCTTGTCATATTTATATTGAAATTCTTTTGCATTTTTTACCAGCCCTACACAGCAGTTCTGTTGTTCTCACTTTCTTCAGTGGGGTACTCAAATTAGTTGAAAGAATATCTTGAACACCATTGCAGATAATCACTTGAAAGCCTGTGGCTGTTCTACCAACATACTGAAAATACATTATGCACATAATTACAGCTCAGACGCCGCTCACAGATGTTTCCTGCAAAATTTATGCATACGCCCATAAACGCACAGCCAGGCTAAATACTGCTGGAACCTTTTAAATTCATAATGCCTTTTATATTTCTCCCTTTTGTGTTTTTCAAAATGTTAAATTCTTGTACTTTTTGGGAAACAAAAAAGGAAAGGAAAAAAAAAAGGATTTTATTTTATGATGCAAGAAAATGATCATTTTTCATGTAGGGTGGCTGAAATTGTGCACAGACTTGTCTAAAACAAAACAGAACAACACCCATACCTGCATTGACAATGGCATCTATCTCCAGCTTGGTGATGTCACCACTGTACACGGAAATCTTCTGGTCTAACCTTTCATTCCTCAGGTAGCGACTCGGCTTAGAGGCACCTGAGGACGGGAGCAAACACAGCAGGGCTCAGCTTGGTTTGCAACAGAAATCTCGGTAACACTTTATTTGAAGGGGGGTGAATAAGACTGTCATGACACCGTCATAAACATGACATAACACCTGTCATGAACATGAATAAGCCTTCATGAATATTTATGACTGTTGTCATAAAGCGTCATTCGGTAAATTATGACACTTTTAATACAAAGTTGACATTCAAAATGTCTTTGTTATGACAACTTGACATTAACCAAGAAATTATTACTGTTTAAACTTTATCTTTAATAACATAAAGATACCTAATTTTTAATGTGCTGTCAGTAATACTTTTATAACAAATTTATATCAGTAATGATTTCTTGGTTAATGTCAAGTTGTCATAACAAAGACATTTTGAATAATGTCAACTTTGTATTAAAAGTGTCATAATTTACCCAATGACGCTTTATGAGAACAGTCATAAATATTCATGAAGGCTTATTCATGTTCATGACAGGCGTTTATGACAGTGTCATGTCAGTCTTATTCACCCCCCTTCAAATAAAGTGTTACCGAAATCTCTATGAAGAACAGGGATCAGCAGACGGGTAACTGCGACACTGGAAGCATATGAGCTCCCTCTAGTGGTACCTTCAATTTTTGTCATGCAGTTTACAGATTTATCACTTATTTAAATATGAGGTTTATTACAGCCACATGCAAGATTGGCTCTGTCACAAAGCCCTAGGCTGTTCACAGTCGCTTAGGACAATTTATCACCAGAGAAGGAAGACAAATCAATTCTGAAACAAGTAGAGGAAGGAACCCGCGTGGCTTAAAATGAGACATTTAATCAGTCATGTTCAAAATGTCTTCTTTTTACATTCTTATTTTGGCCACAATAGTTCTGATCTTCACAAAGTGAGAACACAAGGCCTTCCATGCTGTAAAGTAACTAATTATATTTATTCCAGTTACATTCTACTTGAATAACTTCAAGTATTCTAGAAGTCATTTTACTCTCTGTACTTTTTACTTCTACTTGAGTGATATTTTGAAGTAAACTTACTTTTACCCGAGTATAATTTCCAATTACTCTTTGCATTCCTTGTTCATGTGTGTGATGTCATACTTCTATCATGTTCAAAATAAAAAAATAAAAACTGATGTGCAAAAGTGGGATTTGGTGTTTCCTTTGCCAGATTTTGATATTTATATTTTGTAATTATGTAATTTATGTTTTACTATTATTTTTATTTTATTTTATTGTAGTAAATATCATAATTGGCACATCATTTTACATTTTTGTTCATGATCAGTTAGAGCTTGAGAACCCTTTTTAGCAAATTAATTTTTACTCCTACTGAAGTATTTTTTAATTTTACATTTTATTTCTACGCAATTAAAAGCATGTTGGATTACAATTTTTATCTACCCATCTCTGAACAGCATTAAATCACATGCCCATCTAAGTATGGTCCTCTGCTAAGAATGTAATTTTTTTTTTTAGGAATAAGCACTTTAATCAACTTAAAGATTTGTTTGCTTATGTATACTTTTGGTTTTTAAAGAAGGTTGTTACAGTATTTTTATAATTTTATGCTGTAATAAAAGTTGTTTCTAATTTGTGAAAAGAATTTCATCTTCACCACTCTGAGTGATGCAGATGTTGACAGATGTCTGACCTGCTGTGGGAGTCCACACTGGGATGTCATCCAGTGGCACCGAGCCAGAGGTTCTGTAGTAGCCGCGCCTGTCCTTCACAGACAGAGACAGCAGGAAATCTAGGGAGAAGAAAAAGAAAGGGGCACTTATAATCTAACAAGAAATCTTCCTAACCTCCTTTAACAGTTCCATATTATTTTATATTATATTATTATTATTATTAACTTCTGTGTGCTTTGCTGAGATTTTAGGTGTTAGACCAACATGAAGTAGTGCATAGTTCTGAGAATAAAATAATGAACAGCTTTTACAAGGCTTTATAAATTACAATCTGAACATTTCTGCTGCTTTTACTCTGTTACCTCAAGTTACTCTACTGTCCAACTTTGCATAATCTACTGTTATTGTTGCCATTAATTTCATATCTACTCTGTTTCTTAATTTCCCCATAAAGTCACACCTGAGCTAATGATTCCAACAACTTCTTGTTCCCTTCCTGCAGATGCTGCACTTGACAAGGTTTTGCATAAATTGGGATAGGTGCTTTTGTAAGGTGCCCTGAGAAGACTTTTGTTGTGAACTGGTGACACACATTTTTAAATGGAATCAAATTGATTATATCTAGGGGCTGAATGCAAATGTATGCCACACCTTTCAGTACAATATGCTTAATTATACTTTGCTTGTTATGTAGGTCGATAAATAAAATCCACAAAAAATACATTTTATGTTTGAAGTTGTCCTCAGTCCAAAACATGGGAAAGATTTAGGTGGTGTGAATACTTTTATAACGTGTTTAAGACAATAATAATAATAAAAAAACATTCAGACCTAAGTAAAGCTTCATGTAAGAAAATAGCTTAAGTAGCAGTTACTTTAGGAAAGCTGCACATACTAAAATATAAAAATAGGGAACCCTGCTTAATACGAAGCTAAAAACACCAAGTTGACTGTCTATTGTGTTTTATACATTGTTATTTATCAAAAACTTAATACAACTTTTTGTACCAGTTGACAGTGGGTGTTTTTGTCTGAAAACTCTGTAAAATATTATTCCCTGCCACTGCTGGACATTCTCACCCTTGGCTTCCTTCCAGTCTCTCTCAGCAGAGTCCAGGTTAATTTTTAGAGGCATGGCGGTTAAAACTCCAGTGTGGAGGGCATGTACCAGAACGCCTGTGCCCACTCCAAAGGCAGCACCGAGGGCAAACTTGCCCAGCCAGCCTCTCCTCCCCCTTGGTGAAGAGGAACCGTTAGCCTGGCTGGATTTGCGAAGCGCCGCTGTGGTGGAGAATCTGTCACCTCGGACTGCGGTGTTAATATGGCTTCGTACGGGACTCGTTACTCCCGTCCCTCTGAGCTGGGGGCTACCCGGAGGTAACAAGTGCCTGAACTTGACACCTGCTGTCTGGAAGTCAGCTCGGATACGGGACAGAGCGCTGCAAGGGAGGGCTCTGATGTGTGAAACTCGAGCTGACATTAGCAGCGCCATGTTTAGGTAACACCAAGCAGACAGCAAAGAGTTGTGTTTCAAAGTTGAAGTGTCGGCCACTCTGCTGTTAGCTTTCACTTTCGATGCAAACACACCCCTCACTGCAAAATCTCATGTGCCATTTTTGTTTCGGAAGTTAACGGATGGAATGTACCATCAACCAGGGGTGTTCCATGATCACCACTAACTGATTAAAATCAATAAATATTAATAACTGCTGTATCATTCGGATTCTGGTATTCATAATAAAAGAAAAGAGTGGCATCTAAACTAAATATATTAAACAGGGCTGTGTTTTATTATCTATATATTACATAGTCGAGTGAAAACGGAACAGTCGAAGCTAACGGTCACAAGTCAGTGTGAGCTTTACGGCTGTCGGAAATTACAGATTGAGGTGACACAATGGCCGTTTAAATGTAACGGTGTTCTGGTTCTAGCTATATGTGTTACCTCTTCAGATTTTTCTGCCGTAACACGGATATATAACTTCTACCGTGATGTTTACAAACCGAAAACTATAACAGGCTGCGTTAATTTTAAATATTATCATTGGATAAAATTCTTTGAGACTGAAGTGAAAGCTTATACGTTATGTTTAGCATTGGAACAATTTATATGCACGACAAAAATACCACTTCCTTCATCAGAATATCCTATCCGTCTAAAATGAAAAGCTATCGCAGATGTTTGCACTAATCCTTTTATGAGAATATCCTATCTTTTAAAAATATTGTAAATACAGAGGTACTGGTAAGAGTTAAACAGTACCAGACGGGTAAAACAGGGTTTTATTGAAATTAAATTAAACACAGACATCTACACAGATCACCGCATGTTCTTTTTTGCACGTTGAATGGCAGTCCGCTATCAAATGCAGCGTGGCCACAATGTGTCCACCGGATTGCCCAGGTCACTGTGCACCTGAAATGATAGGATTTAATACACTAATATTATTACACAGCTTCTAATATCTATATCAGTAATCCTAACCTATATCTCAATTTAATGACTCATTTACAATGCTTAACGCTTTCCTTGATGTTTAACATTATTGCCAATGTTTATCAGATGTCAAATCTCCAGAAAAGTTTCCTTTTGCGTTAAACATTGGAGATAAAGTAAAACATTCCAGATACTGTAAACATAATAATAATGACAATTTAACCTCATATAACCCTAAGCACTGGAGATAAAATAAAACATTGGGGACAACGTTAAACATCCTGCACAACTTTAAACAACGGAGATTGGGGATGACATTGTCCCCGATGTTTAACATTGTCTCTTTTTCAAACATTCCAAAGGAATCTATCTTCATGTCAAACTTCTACATTCAAAGACAAACTCCCAAGATTTTCTGGTTTTATTCATTTTTATGTTAGATTGTGGGAACATCCCTGCAAAGAAATAAAAATTCCCAGGTTTTGAATGTTTTAGTATCTACTTTTGGGGCTTTGACCTTTCTTGTATTGGTAGTTGGGGTTTTTTGTTGGTTTTTTTATATTGTTTATTGGTGGGGCTCATTTCTTAGTTCGAAAGTTAAATTTTATATATTGCCAATTCACAACAAATGTCATCGCAATAAACTTTGGAGTAATTTTAGTTCAATCACATGTACTCCAGTTGCTAGTGCAATAAGCTCAGTTGATTATTAAAGGTGATATATTATATAAATATATTATTTTTGGGCAAAACATTTAAACATTGATTAAATGTTTTCAAAATTTAATCAACGAATCTGAAATGTGTTTTTAAAATTCACTTTTAAATTTGTGTACATGACAAAAAGTGACGATATTTAATTTGTTTTAGACTGCGCTTAAAAAAGGCATTGTTTAGTGTTACGTGAAACATTTTATTAATTTTAGCAAACACCTAAATTAACATCGTTATTTAGCAAAATCAAAGAAACTTGACTTTTGAAGTTAAGGAGTAATATCACACAGCCTTACATTACTAACTTCTGACATGGTAACCCACACAAGCGTTTTAAATGTGAACCACACATAGATGTTGCCTAATATGTATCATTCAACGCAGGCCGTCAGTCAGAAGTTAACTGGTGTTCACATTTCCGCCTGGCGGAAACTGACAAAGAAAAAAAGGAACAAGATTTTCTTTTCTTTCTTTTTTTTTTTTTTTTTACACGGGTGACACAAGCAGCAAAGGCAGAGGCTTCACCACACACCACAACCTGCCCTACCCAAGAGAGGCAAGACTAGTGCAAATTCTCACAGTAGACCAGGGAAACTTCTTCAGCTGTCTGACAGAGACAAGAGGAACCCGCCAGGTCCAGTTCTTAAAATCGTGGACGGAGGAGACTGACGGTACTGTCTTTTACAAGATGTCTGTGTTTGGGTGGGGGGGGGAAGCATGAGAACAGAGAAAACAGCACTGGGTTTTTATATTTTGAGCTTCTTTATGAAATATAAAGATATAGAGGTAATTTAAGAAGTTATTTTTGACTGTATGAATTGGACACAAATTATAATTTATTACTTAAACATAAAAATGTCGAAAATGCCTAGGCCTTCGAGTAAAAGTGGAGAGTTTGAAGCATGTTATCTTTATGCATTGCCACCATCATCTGTAGTTGTCTTGTAAAAAAGATTATGATTTTGAAACGTACACATATTTTAGAGCCAGAAGTAAAATCTAATTTTATATGGGCTTTTATTTACATGCAGGAGGCGAGTGTGTCACCATCGAATGAACAACCCAGCCCATGTTGGGTTTCACATTCCCCTCCTGCATGCATTTGAAAAGCGGAAGTATGCATCCATGGTGATAGTTTAAGACCGAAACAGGAAATACTATTTAAACTTGACATGTCACTCACAGTGTATGTTTGTGTGTCCATGTTACTCAGTATCAGGTGATATTGACCATGGAGAAGGGCTATCTTCCACTAAGCAGCACTTATAAAGTTATTTTTATTGTTTCTATGTAAATAAAAAATAAGTAGGGAACATTTTTACTCTAACAGAAGAGATCTTATGTGTGTAATTTGTGTTCATAATGTTGGTTTTTATCCTGTTGGAGATGTCACGGGCTGTAGTATTTTAGTCAATGTTCGTGTTTCTCCTGAGAACAGTCCTGTCTTCAGCCTTCCCTTCACACACTCTGCTCTTGTCTCTCTCAGAGTATGGCGGCGTGGGATCTGTCAGTCAAAGTGGAGGACCTGGGGCCTGATGCCCCTCCTGTCACTATCAGCGTCGCCTCTGACCTCCACGTTGGAGGGGTTATCCTCAAGCTGGTGGAAAAGACACGTGAGTCAAGCTATCTGTTTTCAGCCGTCCCTCTCAATCATGTGGGCCGACAGTAGAAACTTAGTCATTTCATGGGCTTACAAATGTATTCATATTTTAAAAAATGTTCTACATTGTGCTAGATTTTAAGGAATTTTATTGGTATTTTATGTGATTATCTAAAACAAAACTTTATTGTTTAGTGCAAGGGAAAGGATAAATGTACAAATCTGAAAGTTGTTGTTTTGCTACTGACTCTGACATCCTGAAATAAAGTTGTCTTTATACATCACTTATTCAAACAAAAAACTAACACTGTCCATCAATTCAACACATCATTCCAGTGGTGAAACATGGTGGTGGCATTATCATGCTATGGGAATGTCCTTTTGGAAGGTGAACTTCCACACCAATCTGAAATATTTTGTAGTCTCCCCAAAGGTTTTCTTCTAGGATTACCCTGAATTTAGCTCCATTCATCTCCCCTTTAGCTTTGATCAAATTTACTGACTTTGCTGAAGATTTCACATCTCACTCATGATTCAGTTACCACCGTGTTTCACAGTGGGGATGCCTTTTGATGAGCAGGATTGGTTGTTATAATAGATAACTTCTGAAGGCTTCTGACGTTTGTTGAACAGCATTTTGTTTAGGGATATAATAATAACCTTGATTTAACCAGGTTTGTCCCATTGAGATCTGAAGATCTCTTTTGCAAGAGAGATCTGGGCAAGGCTCATATGAAGAGAAAGGAAAAAACACCCAACAGTTGCACTTCTGTATCTTGAAAGCAATGGGATCTAGCATAGTCTTCAATAAAATCTGATTTCTAGAGGTTGAAAACAAATTCATCCACACCAATCAGTTTGTAAAGCAAATTGAAACAGAGTTTGTTTCTTTCACTTCACAGTTATGCAACACTTTTTTTGGTCAATCAAAGAAAATCCCAATAAAATATATCAGGGAGGTCAGAGTGCTTTTCTAAAGCTCCCAACAAGAATTAAATCATGTCGTACATTCGGCGTTAGATCCTGTTTTATAATTCAATTCCATACAATTTATAGTACAGTACAGACACATTCAGGTGATGGTTTAATGTCACTTAGTGAAAGGTTATCTCTCCAAGGAAGCCTGTCTGATCGCATAGAGTAGTTGACTTCGGCAGCAATCCCTCCTCCTGAGCAAGCATGTGTTGCCACGGAGGGAGAGGAGCCTCTGTTTCTTCAACAGGAGGAAACATCCAGCAGAAAAAGGCTCAGTCCATCTGCTGCAACAGCTGGCAGTTAAGAGAAAGGAAAGAAACAGATAAACACAATAACACAGAGGGCCAGGAATACTTTCTCTGGGAAATAAATACCAAGTATAAAGAGAGCACTAATGTTTATTGACACGTAGTCTGCCTGAGGGTATTCAGTGCCAAAGTGTTATGAGATTAAAATAGCCAAGCATAAGTGTCTGTAACTAATCCAGGTATTTCCTTCTTGTCTTATACAGAGATGCAGCGTAACTGGTCGGACCATGCGCTGTGGTGGGACCAGAAGCAACGGTGGCTCCTGCGGACAGCCTGGACTCTGGAGAAGTACGGGATTCACGCTGACGCCCGTCTGCTGTTCATGCCGCAGCATAAGCCACTTAAACTGGGTCTGCCCAGCGGTAAAACTGTGATGCTGAAGGCCTGCTTCTCCAACCCCGTCTTCCAGACCGTGATGGGAATCTGCAGGATGCTCAGTAGGTTTTTCTTTCTTCCCTCCTTTCTGCATTTTTTGTCTTTCTTGCATTTTTACATCAAAGCGTTGATGTTATATTTGAGTGTTTTCCCTCAGTCTCATCAAGCAGCTCTTTGACTTTCTTCATTACAAGAAAAAAAAAAGGATTTCTCAGTCTCTTTCATGCTTTCATTTATTCTAATTTAAGCAGCGCTTGTTCTCATTTCCTCACCAGAAATCCCCAGAAAAGGTAGCAGACTGAAAATGGTTTAAAAAGCAGCAAACGTAAGGGAAATGACAGAACTGGCTTGGAAATAAAAAAGCTTTCAGGGTTCAGGCTTTGAATGATCTGACTGACACTAAAACCATAAATTAAGCTGGAAGTTGACTACCAGTTGGTGCCCGAATGTATGAACATTGTGAGTGTGGCTGGAACCTGACACTATTGCACCTACTAAAATTGCCCAGAATGGTGAGATTTGTTTCATAATTTAAAAAAAAAAAAACTTATGAAGAACATACTGACATTTTTTCACCAGTTTTCTTTAATCACGTATGATCTGACATCCAGTCACGGACCTCATCTAAAAACTGACATTTAACACAGAAAATGACACAGCCTTTGGGGCGCTGAAATGTTACTTAAGTATGACCTCCTGATTTGAGGTCATGGATGCAATGTTGTAATCATACTTACAAAATGAGAATATTTTTGTCTTTAAGCTACTTTTTAATTCATTTGAATGTATAATGTATAATTTGTGCCCAACCTGCAAATTCCTGGCCAACATCTTCAGATGTATGATAAATATTTCCAAAAAACAATGTCCTTTCTTCATAACGGCATTTATTTTGAGAAGGAAAACTGTTCTTCTTGTAGTAAAACACCCACACAGCCTGATGCTGCCACCCCCAGATTTCACAATTAAGTTCCTGCTCTCAGACTTTTCTTACACACT
Organism: Poecilia latipinna; assembly: GCF_001443285.1. NCBI lineage: Eukaryota > Metazoa > Chordata > Actinopteri > Cyprinodontiformes > Poeciliidae > Poecilia > Poecilia latipinna. Next base: position 9,016 of record NW_015112616.1, on the reverse strand, counting down.
TAACAATGGTCAGGCCTGTGAAAAACATTTCAGTTTTAGCTTCATCCGATCAAACTACATACATTTTGTTGCACCAACCAGTTCATTCCCATGTTAAGGCCTGTTTCTTATCTGCTCTGACAGTGAATGGTTTGAAGTCTTTACTCATCTCCACTGTAGGGAAATGTACAAATGTCATATAAATAAGTATTACCAGTCAGAAGGAGTTTACTTATGATTGTTTTGGACACAGGAACTGACCAACCTAAATGTGGATCAGAAGGATGATCTGTATGGTATTTAATTTCATAATTCATTGAAATACTTAAAGAGAATTGAACTAATAAGATTAAGTGAAATAGAGAACGTCAGTGCTGAAGGTTGATTTTGAGTAGGAGAGTTTATATAATATAGTTTTGCTATAGCTATTAATCAAGAAAACAGAGCATTCTTGGCATCAGAAACTGATCATAATCTAAGAGCTTTTAGTATTGTTGACCTTCATTTTTCCATGTGAAGGTTGTGCTTTGGTGAATCTCTTCTCTTGCTTTTACCCATCTGTAGCGCAGACTAGGTTTTTGTTATGATCTGCCATTGCATTTGATCTTATAAGAAGTAAACTATAAAGGATTCGATCCTGTTATTGTACTGTGTATTCTGCTATCCCAGTGGCAACTATAAAAGAGTAAATCTAAACCTAATGAAATAGAATACTGAAGGATTGCTCTAACATTCCTCAATATAAAACACATTTGATATTTTGTAGCGCTAATAAACATCTGTTTACTTTCCTGATCCCCACAGACATCCGCCATCCTGAGGAGCTCTCCCTCCTCCGACCTGTGGAGGAGAAGAAGAAGAAGAAAGACAAAGATATGACAGAGGAGATCTACGACCTGACCGAGGTGCCCCTTTCCTCGGGTACACCCACCACATCTTTTTTTTTATGTACACTGAAGGCATATTGACAGGGCACAATGCTTGTTGAAAATAAGTGCATGTAAGCCATTGTGCTTCCCGTTTTGAGCCTGAATATCTCACAGCAGTCTGTGCACTCCCACTTCCTGTTCAGTTTCCCGGCCCTGTCTGTATAATGGCATGCCAGCTCATTTCGCTGACTCAGAGCAGATGGAGGGCGTCTACAAGATGCTGTCGGTCACTCAGCCTCCTCCTGCTCCAGAGGTCATCGCCAAGCAGTACCGCCCAGCAAGTGTGGTGGACAAATCTCACATCCACGGCAGGTACATCTGCTTCTAGCTCAGGTGGTAGCATCGCCCAAGGAGCTCCGCTTTGTAGATGCAGCAACTATTTCTTCTATTTTTTGTGCAAAATTTGCACAATCTAAACTCAAGAAAATACCTCACATTTTCCTCTATGATCTAATTTAAAAAAAATGCAGTTTGTTTGAGGAACAAACGGCATTTATTGCAACTGTGACAGACCAGTTGCTAAAATTACACACCGGTCTGTCACAACAAGAGGACATGATTACACCATCATTACTCATCATTTTAAATGACATTTGTAACTTTAACTCACAAATATTTTAATTTTCTCCTGATTGTTGAAGTGAGAGTGAGAACCATGTTGAGACTGTAAGCGTTGTCTGAAGAAGATTAGAAGATTAATTTTTTAGCAATATTCTAATTTATTGAGATGTGCCTGTGCATTTAGAGGATTTTCGGATTACTTGAACAGCTTCCAGGGGAAATAGTCTTTTTAGTTAAAAACAAAGAAAAAGAAAAACATTTTGTTTCTTTGTACTTTTTTGTCTCTTTATCCTTCGCTTTATTTCTACATTAACTGATTGAAAAGTTTACAAGGAAAACAATGACGATTTTCTAAAACAAATTGTATTCTGGGCCCATTTTCTTGTTTTTTTACAACAAACTTTATTTAACTCTGGAATTAATTTAATGCAAACACAAACATCATTGTATATATTCACTCATAGAAACACAAACCCTTACAGACTCTGTGGTTTCCCCACCCTCCCCTCAGGTGGTTGGATTCATCACGTTGTCTCATGCAGCAAGGCATCCAAGAAAATGACCGGCTGTGGCTTCGCTTCAAGTATTACTCTTTCTACGACATAGAACCCAAGGTTTGTGTATGCTGTTTTAGTGCAATCATTGTGTCTGGGACTGGTAATGTGCTATTAACTCATCCATCACCTCAATCTTCACCCCGGCAGTACGATGTTGTACGTCTCACCCAGCTGTATGAGCAGGCTCGCTGGGCCATCCTGCTGGAAGACATCGACTGCACCGAGGAGGAGATGATGCTTTTTGGAGCGCTGCAGGTAAGATAAAAAAAATAAAAAATGCTCTGAGGGAAGTGGATCATTTTCTCATGAAAGCTTTAAATGTCAAATTTAGCAGAAACTCTCGTGTTTGAGTGCAAATATACGAGATGTTGAAGAAAACTGCTGTGTGAACTCACATTAAAAGCATTCTGTGTTCAGATTTAGATCTACACGTAATTTATCGGAAAATGTCAGGTCTGATTCAAATTTGGATAGACCTATATTTTAAAGGTTTTTGAGAGAGAAAAATGATCAGTTGAACCCACAACAACTGGATCAAAGACTGAAGTCCAAACATTTAAGCCACACAAGTATTTCAAAAATAGCGGAATAAACTCAGAATGCCTTAAAAGGCAGCAAAATGATAAATTCAACATGTACAAAATGGCAAACGTCTCATGCCAACTGTCAAGCACAGCGATGGAGTTATGGTGATTTGGGCTTGTTTGAATGCGAAAGAACTCATTCACTGAGTCTACTGTGAACGTTTCTGTGCACAAATGTGTCTAGAAAAAAAACTGGATCATTCATCAGGGAAATGATCCAAACACAGCAACACATCTAGAGAAGAATAGCAGAAAAAAGGAAAAGACTCAAGAGGTTGCGATGGCCTAGTCCAAGTTCAGGCCTGAAATGATTTGAAAGGATGTGGCAGGACCTTAGGAGAGGTTGCAAGAACTTTAAAAAGATGTGAGACCAAATAGGGCAATAATTCCTGGTGGTTCCTGTGAAATCTACAGAATTATGAAGTGGACTCCATTTTACATTTATTTCAGGTTTTTTGATTTTATAAAACAAATACATTAGAAGCTGCTGTTAATACTTGTGGGTATTTGAGTAATTTCAAAAGCTTCCTTGCAGATACAGTAAGCCTGCATTTTTATGACCTATATTTGCCCTGACTGTCAGCTAACAGCTTCTATATGAGGGAGACACTTATGTCTCTTTCTGTCCTCTCTTACATGTAAAATCATTTAGTACCACATCAATAAGGTGGCCCTGTCGGAGCCCCAGATGATGAGCTCCAACGCGGCCCTGGACGACCTGGAGTCGGCCCTTCAGTCCTTGGAGGTCAAGATGGAGGGAGATAGCAGCTCTGCCTCTGACCTGCTGGTAGCTTGGATTTTAATTCTTAATTGCTGATAAAAAAAAATAAAAAAATGAAGCTCCACCTTTGAGCAACTGAAATGTTTTATTAATTTAGGTTTTATTTTGATTGATTGTAATAATAATGATAATAGGGGGAAAAAAAACATATCGTAGGTAATTTAACAAGAGGAGCAGAGAATCATCTTTTCTGAACTTCTATTCAGGAAAACATGACAGCACCAGAACTCAATGACTACCTGAAGATATTCAGGTCAGATTTGAACACTGATTCTCATATGACTTCTAGAAAATATTTTTGATGAAACCAAGCGATGCGACTCTGCATTTCAGGCCCAAGAGGCTCACTCTGAAGGGATACAAGCAGTACTGGTTCAAATTCCAGGATACGTCCATCTCCTACTTCAAGAGCAAAGAGGAGAGCATTGGAGAGCCTATTCAACAGATTAACCTTAAAGGTACAGAAAACAAATTTTAATTTGAAAGAAAAAGTTGTTTAATTTCATCAAATGATTAAACATAAACAATTCGATAGATGAAAAGGGGTTCTTCTTTAAACCGATGTTTCCCCCTTTTGAAAGATTGCCTGCTAACCCCTAATTATCAGCTCTCAACGTCCTACTTTGCTTTCCTGCTCCTAGGCTGTGAGGTGGCTCCCGACGTCAACGTTGCAGCGCAGAAGTTTCTTATCAGACTGCTGATCCCTGCACCTGAAGGCATGAATGAGGTCTATCTGCGCTGTGAAAATGTCAGTGCCATCGTTCTGTCGTGTGCAGCATTCTGTCTACTTATCTCTGTCTCGCCCACTCGGTTGCGCCCACAGGCACACCTGTCTAACCCCCTCCTCCTTCTGCCTGTGGTTCGTGTTTTGCAGGAGCAGCAGTACGCTCAGTGGATGGCCGGATGCCGGCTGGCCTCCAAAGGCAAGAGCCTGGCAGACAGCAGCTTCCAGAGTGAGATCCAGAGCATCCGTTCGTTCCTGGCCATGCAAAAGACCAACTCCGGCTCCAGCAATAACTCAGCCGCCAGCGACGAAAGCATAAACACTCACAGTTTGGTGTCACCACGCTACCATAAGAAATACAAGCCCAAACAGGTAGAGGAAGAAAGAGTATTTGCACTTCTGCATAGCCAAAATACACGACAGTATTAATCTGGTTTTAAATGGAACCTATTATGCAGAATTCAAATTTTGCACATTTATATACTTCCATTTGGGTCTCTACTGCTTCCAGAACCAGCCTAATCACTTAGAGAAAACCAGCCAGCCATTTTTTGGCAATATGTTAATGGTGTCTGGAAAATGAGCCGTTTCAAAAACTTCCCAATTAAGTCTCAACCTACGGGCATTGTGCCATTACCAAGCAACACCAGCAAAGTTCACCTTGTCACGTTGCAACCTAAGTGGAGCTTCAGGGCCTTTGGTCAACTGGTTTTACACATTTAAAGTGAACAGAGGATCTAAAACATCTCATTCTGAAAGGAGCTCAAAATAGGCAGAATAGAGTTAACAAAAATCTCATTATTTAAGAATGATTTTCTTAAATAACAAACGTAATGAACATGTTTTGTGTAGCCCATAGAATTATCCTAACCTGCTAAAGGAAGCATGGGACTTTTATCTGAATGTGTGTGTCATAAAGCATAAATGTATTTTTCATTAAAGAATTGATGTTAGTGCTGTAGAGCTAAGGAACTTGTCTTTAATTTTAAAACGTAATTATATCTAAGAGGTTTGCCTGTGCCTGCTCCTCCAGCTGACCCCTCGTATCCTGGACGCCTACCAGAACGTAGCTCAGCTCTCTCTGACAGATGCACTGATGCGCTTCCTGCAGATCTGGCAGGCTCTGCCTGATTTTGGACTCTCGTATGTGGTTGTCAGGTAAAGTTTAAATAAATTTGATGCTGCAGAACACAGGAGAGAGGATTGTGGGGCCCTCAAATCCCTGAAAAATCAGAAGGTGGCAGAAGAACCTTTTGATTATAACAGCAAACAGCAAGGAAGTTGAAATAACTCAAACTCAATCCCTACCTTTTGTTTCTGTTCATGTATAGGCTAGTGTTAGTCCTGCAGTACAACTGGCTGCTACAGGAATTTAGAAATGTAGTTGTGCAATGAGCCATGGTTAAAACTATGTGGGGTTGTGTGTAACAAAAAGTTGCTGATTATTGTCAAGACATGGTAGTTTTATGAGATAATTATGGCTCTATGTGCAACAAAATGTAAATTATTTGGTAGTTTTTCTACTGGTGTTGCTGACTGTTATTTTTATATTTATAATAAATAGCCACCATAATTAAAGTTCCCCTAAGATTGATGTGCACCAAGTTAGGAGGAAATTATAATTCATAGTCAAACAAAGATCTTTATGTTGAAACTATTGCCACTGATGACCATCTCCTCCATCTCCTTACACATAACCGAGCTAAAATAGTGATGAACGACAATAAGCATGGCAAAGCCATGACCAAAGATGGGTCTAAAAGTACAAAATAATGTGTGAAATAGTGTTCTAGGAGCTTTGTATGAGGTTTATTAATATAAATGTTTTCTGGCCAACAGGTTTAAGGGTAGCAGAAAGGACGAGGTGCTGGGCATCGCCCCGAACCGCCTGATCCGTATCGACCTGGGAGTGGGTGACGTGGTGAAGACTTGGCGCTACAACAACATGAAGCAGTGGAACGTAAACTGGGACATAAAACAGGTCATAATAGATGCTGCTATAGCAGCTACATTTTTTTTAATTTTTCAGTTACCTTCAGGTGTTTCATGTCTCAGATACCCAAGATTGCATAAGGTCGCGCTGAAATGTTTTAAAATTATGCAGTGATTGACTAAAACTATTTCAACTGTATTTTTTGTCGTTTTCCCCAAATCTGATCACTTTCTCAAACTAATGCCTCCTCCTGTCACCTTTATGTCCAGATGGCCATCGAGTTTGAAGGGAACGTGAACATTGCCTTTGGTTGCGTGACGGCCGACTGTAAAATTGTTCACGAGTTCATTGGAGGCTACATTTTCATGTCGACGCGCAGCCGTGAGAAGAGCGACACGCTCAATGAGGAGCTCTTCCATAAGCTGACCGGAGGCCATGAAGCGCTATAATACTCAAAAGCACAAAGACTGATTCATAAACTCCCTCTCTCTGTGAATCCCACCAAGAAAAACACAAAGTTAAGTCTCATCTGTCATCCAAACAGACAGATTTTAATTTACCATGTGCCACAAATGCAGATGATGTTTAACAAAGAGAGTTTAGGACTCCAAACATCAAATATGGAATGCTTTTGTGATGGACCACTGCTGGTGCAAACAATAGAGGGCCCAAAACCAGAAGCCTGGTGATCAAACTTATAGAAATACAAAGCTGACTCAGGCAGCCACTTCTCTTTTTTTTTTTGCCTGACTAACAATAACTGTAATCAGCATTGCTCTGGAGGGACTTGTATTGAATACAGCTTTAACAGCCAAATTCAATTAATAAAAAATATACTTTCTGAAGAGGCTCATTTGTCAAAATATTTTTTTTATTAGGGTGATGTAATATTCTGATCATAAATGTCATGTTTTAATTAATTGTAAGCAGAAAATCATAATTACGAGAAATAAAAGCTTGAAAACATCAATTATTGAACTTGACTGTATGATCCCAGCAGAGAATTTAAAAGTGCACAAGTTAACTGTTTAAATTGAACATGTAATAAAGTTTTGTCTTATCTTCTGTCACCATGGTCACAACAGCGCTCATTTGTTTTCTTGCTGAAAGCTCCTAACCAATTATCTCAATCATGCAGAGTGTGTGTGTTTCCATAATCTTGTAAGGAACTGTTGAGGCTGCCCGTTAAACCACAGTGTCTGCATCCTGTTTCCTCAGACTCAGGCTAAACACAGTCTCTTCATATAGTCCTTTATTTAAAGTTGCTTCTACAATTGAGCTCTACGTTTAACTTCATCCTTCCCATCATAAGCAACAAATTTTCTCATCCCTGTTCTAAAAAAAAAGACATTACCGCAGATGCTGCCAGTATTTTGATGAAAAGTTTTGGTTTCATGAGCCCATTCTTTCATGTGTTTGCTGTGTCAACAAAGGCTTCTTACTACAACTTTGGTTAAATCTAAAGGCAGTGGGGATGAGGGGTATCAGATCAATGGGAGCTAATTACAAATACATGCCGAATAATTTGATTGTTTGTAATTAGAAAACCCTGTGCCATTTTCACTCCACCTCATATTTATTCGCGTCTTTACTTTGCCACATTAAATCTCAATGAAATATGTGAAAATTTGTGGCTATAATGTGACACAAGTACTTTAGTAAGGCACAGTATAAACAAAAAAAGTACCATGTCGGCTTATATTTATCTGGGTCAGTATTTATTATGAAGATAAAATTGGGCTGTAAATGCAAGTCCTGTTATTTATAGGAAATGTAAAACTTGTGACGTCATGGAAACCAAGAAAACCTACGGCAAAGCTGGATTCAAGCTTGGTGAGAACATCAAGCGCAGCAGCTTTTACTGCAGGGGAAGGATGCATCCTGAAACACAGCACAAGAAATTACACAACTGGAATGTCGTTTGGCTTCTTAAGAAGAAATGTGTTTTAGTTTTCCTCACTTGTAGGCTTGAGTTTTAGGGCTCGGGTGAAGTATTTAGGAAGGAGTTTACCCTCGGCATCACCTGCAGTCAGCAACACACCATTCTCTGACCAGAAGAAGTCAATACCATCTGTACAAGACAGACACAGACACATAAAACACTTGTAAAAGGATTGATTTCTTTACTCACACAGGGTGGGTGGAGAGGATTAAACTGCAGCCATTACCAGCTAATCTTACCAGCCAGAGCTCTGGAGACATCAATAAACACAGCTAGGTCACAGTTTTTCCTCATGCCTGGTGGGAAAAGAAATTATGCTGCCATCTGATGTTCAGCTCATATAAGCTCCTATTTTTTGGATTCAAACATAGAGGATACCGCTGATGATGCCATCTTCCCCTGGAAGTCCGGTTGACAGATGAATATGAGTCCTATTCATGCAGCTCAGACCCTGCTGGTGAATGGATGGCCAGTTGCGGAGGTAGGAGCCATGAACAGCCTCGGCGGGGCAATCAGGAGAACCAGCTAGAACTGGTTTTAGCTCCAGATCCATGACCTGAGCAGAGATGAGATTCCTGATGAGATTTAAAGTTCATAACAATTTGTTCAATTAGGTAAAAAAATGTTTAGAATTTTCCACATATCTGACTGGCACCAAGGAGAGCAGAAGTGAAACTCAGGTAGGCAAAGAGAACTTTTTTACTACTGGGATGACTGTGGCTCAGTGTGGGAAGATTAGTCATTTTGCAGTCCAAAGGTTGTGTTTTCGATTCCAGCTTCCATCATGTTGATGTGTGCCTGGGTAAGGAACAAAACCCCCAGCTGCCTGAATGTGAGTGTGGTAAATGTGGCTAATGAGAAGCACTTTGTGTTGTCATGGCAAAGAAAAATGCAATATAAACTCAGTCCGTTAACCATCACCATTAACTGACTGCAAAAGAAAACACTAAACCCAGATAGCACATGATGTTAAATCAACGTTGAAAAATAGTTAGAATCGTTGATTTTTGGTTGAAGTCGACAAAT